>NC_089749.1:30714051-30774051 GCF_040412425.1 Macrobrachium rosenbergii
ACGTAGTAGATGCAGAAAGGTAGGTCCCCCAAGATGGTGTCCATAAGGCGTTGGAATGCGGCCCCGGTGTTCCTGAGGTCGAAGATGGAGTAGGAAAAGGTATATGTTCTGAATGGCGTGATGATGGCTGTCTTCAGGACATCGTCGGGTCACACTGGGTACCTGAAAATAGGACTTGAGCAAATCCATTTCTGTGAATATCTTGGCCCCGTGCATGGCGCCTGTAAGGTCCTGCATGTTTGGCAGGGGGTAGTGGTCTAATGTTGTTATTAGGTTCAGCCGACGATAGTCCCCACTGGGCCTCCAGGAACTGTCTGGTTTCCTTACCATGTGGAGGGGAGAAGCCCAAAGACTCGATGCCCTCCTGCAGATACCCATCCGTTCCATCTCGGCAAAGGCTCGTTTAGCATCTTGGAGTTTCTTGGGTGGCAGGTGGTGGAACTTGGCAGGTGATGTGTTGGCAGGCCTGTAGTGGTGATATGGTGATGGATGCCATGCTTGGCCTGGGCCCCAGGCAACTGGCACAGTTCTGGCTTGAAGACATCTGGGAACTAGTGGAGGAGGGCGTTGTATTTGTTCATTGAAATGGAGCGTGTGGTGGGCATTCCCAGTCCAGTGGTTAGAGCGGTCGGGAGCGGCAGGTTCCGGTATCCAGCTGGCGTTTTCAGCCGACATCTACTAGTAGTCTGTGATGTGCAAGGAAATCGGTGCCCAGGAGAGGAAACTTGAAATCTGCAATGACGAAGGGCCACTCATATTTATGGCCCAGGATGGATATTCTGCTGGTCAAGAGTTCTGTAACAGCGGATGGGGCTTCCATTTGCTGCCACTAGTGTGGCTGCTGTGCCGGTTGTGCGGTGGCGGTCCTCCCTCGACGGCGGAAACACCGACTGCATAACCCCGGTGTCTACCAGCACCCATCATCCTGATATGGCGTCATGGATGAAGAATCCTACTGGCTGGGGTTCCTTAAGGTTTGCGGCCACTGCTGTTATTTGTGGCCGCCTTTCTAGTTTTTTGTGAAAGAACAAAGGGCTCTGCAATTTCTGGCAGCTCTTCCAAACCTCTGATGGAAGTAACACCAGGCTGGATTTTTCCATGCCTTCTGCTGTTGCAGCGGTGCCATCTTCCTGTATACCATGTTCATGTCCTCTACTTCGGCTTCTGTTACCAGGTTGCAGGCTGCAGTTGTTGCGGCATGTTTGGAGGCCTTGGTGGCCTCGTGGAGCTTGTTTGCAACGTTTACCAATGCATCCATTGAGAGGGCATCCGCGTGCGTTATTTGTGCCCTCACCTCCTGTGGAAGGCACCACAGGAATATTTCCCGTGACAAGCTGATCTCCCTCCCCTCCGTCCACCCAAGTTGATGCCCAGCAGCATCAGGAGACCTCATAGTTCGTCTCAGGCATCTCTGGGTGATGTGTCCCCTAGGGGCTGGGTCAGGCATCTCTGGGTGATGTGTCCCCTGCTAGGGGTTGGGTCATCAGGCCAGCCCTAGGAGAGCTGTTAATCAGCTTTGGTCTCTGAAACTCTGGGACAGGCATGGAGTATGTGTTGATGAGTTTATCTCGCAAGTCTCTGTATTTGACTTTCCCCAGCTGCGAGTCCAACCATGGGGTGATTTTGTTGAAGACCTCCTCTTCGTCTGTGATTTGCCCTACTCAGAAATGAATGTCTGCCCGTAGAAACCAGGATCCGGTGTTTTGTTGCGAGAACGGAGGGAGTTTTATCGCCTGGTTTATTGCTGCCCTCGAAGGCAAGAGGGGGACGCAGAGGATCTGCGTGTCCTCGGAACGACTTTCCACCTCAGTGTCTGTCATTTTGCCTCACACTCAGACGCGAAGTAAGCACCGTATTTAGTCTGTTAATGGTGTTTGAGGCTCGTCAGAAGTCAAAACTATACGCCGTGTGGTTCCGTTAATGACTTCTGAATACGGTTGAATTGAATCGTAAATGTCAGGGCCAAACCATTCAAGAACGCCAGAACATACCTGAAGCAGGTACGTCGTAATTAGTCCGTTAGTGGCGTGGGTGTTCTCCGAGGAAGGAGCTTTCAGAGGCCTAGACTTTGTCGCTGTGTGGTTCTGTTAAAGGCTTCTGAAGGTAAAGCGGCCATAGTGAGTCTGTTAATGGCGAAGCCAAAACCGCTGTGTGTACCTTCACTCCAGGGTCACTAGTTGTGAGGTCAAAGAGACAGAACTGGGTACAGGTATACATGGCAGTGTGCAGATGGAAATGGAGTGCTGTGATCCGTACAATGAACGAGAGCAATTTGTGTTTGTTAACAGGCAAACAGATAGCAATATTAAGAGACATAATGTACATACAATGATAAAACATATATTAGGGAAAAGGCCAGGAAATTCTACATATGAATATATACATGGGATTGTTGCTGTGTTGATAAATGCGGTACATGATTGTGAATGATGAGAAATGAAGAGACATCTGACGTCTTTACAATATATATTGTGTATATATATGTATGTATGCATATATTTATTATATATGTATATATTTGTATGTATACATACTGTATATATATATATATATATATATAAATATATATATACATTTATATATATATATATATATATATATATATATATATATATATATATAAATATATATATATATATATATATATATATATATATATATATATATATATATATATATATATATATATATATATATATATATATATATATATATATATATATATATATATATATATATATATATATATATATATATATATATATATATATATAAATATATATATGACTGAAATATTTTGTTAAAATAGAATTCCATCTAATAAAAGGAGCCCATAAAAATGCCAAAAGGTAGAAAGTAAATGCTATATATTTCGGAGAACAACTGTCTCCCTTGACAGGCATGTCATGAATGAAATAAGAGCTACAGAAAAGCGGTATTTATACCAAGAGTTCCAGAGGTCAGCCATTACATCACTCCAGTTGACAGCTTCTTAATCTTCTTAATTGCTGGTGGGAGGAAGATTTTATCTATAATATCTGAGTCCAAGCTCCTTTCGAGAGGTTCTTCATATTTATTTGTTTAATCAGTGCTGATTCTACCATCGAGTTTTTGAACTGACAATTGCTGCTATAAATTATACGTGATAAATTCCAGTTTATTCTGTGAATATGATTATTTATGTGGTTAAAAATAGCTGAGCTCTGTTGGCCATACCTTACTGAATGTTTATGTTGTATGAATCTCGGGGGGAGGGATTTACGGTACCTGTAAAACCAAAGTAGGATTGGCCACAGTCGAGGCACGGGATTTTGTATACTCCTGTGTCTGTGGGTACTGTCTTTTGTAGGACAATAATTAGGGATTTGGCCAAGGTATCTGTGTAGGCAAAGGTAAAAAAAAAAAAAAAAAGGTTAGAGTTTCCAAGCATCTGTGTCAATGTCTTAATGCTGTCCAGGTGTGGGATTTTGATTTTATTGTTTGGCGTCTCTCTAGTCTTGTTTTGAAGGGGATGGTAGAAGATTATGTTTGCTTTATAGATCGCTTTCTCAATTATATGGTCAGGGTACTTTAAAGATGACAGCTGCGTACGGATTAGTTCAATTTCCTTTTCCAGGAAATCAGGGGGGACCAATCTGTAAGGCTCTTAAGAATAAATTGCTGGCTATGCGACTCCTGATAGAAATTTCATGGTAACTAAAATAGTGAATGTATGAAAGTGAAAATGTTGGTTTTCTGTACTGTATATGGTAAATTTATATTCTGTTGTGTCTCAAGTTATTAGAACATCAAGAAAAGGAATTTTGTTGTCTGTTTCCCATTCAACTTTTAGTTTGAAGCTGGGCACTAATGTATTTAATTTTGAAAGAAAACCACTGAAATTGCCCCACTACCATCCCAAATGTTAGGATATCATCCACATATCTCATCCACAGCATGTCTTTAGGTTTTATTGCATTTTATTATTACAGTTTCAAAAGCCAGTCCCCAGAGACACAGGAGTAGCCTAATACGAAATCCCTTGCCTCGACTGTGACCAATCCTACATCGGTTTTACAGGTAAATCCCTGCCCCAGAGATTAATACAACATAATTGCTCAGTGTGGTATGGCCAGCAGAGCTCAGCTATTTTTAACCACATAAATAACCATGATCACAGAATAAACTGGATTTTTCATGTATAATTTATACCAGCAATTGTTGGTTCAAAAGCCAGATAATAGAATCAGCACGGATTAAACAAAAATATGATGAACCTCTCAAAAGGAGCTTGGGACTCAGATATTATAGATAAAATCTTCCTTCAACCAGCAATTAAGAAGATTAAGAAGCTGTCAACTGGAGTGACATAACAGCTGACCTCTGGAACTCTTGGTATAAATACCGCTTCTCTGTAACTCTTATTTCATTCATTACCTGCCTGTCAAGGGAGACAGTTGTTCTCCAAAATATACAGCATTAACATTCTATCTTTTGGAGTTTTTATGGGCTCCTTTAATTACATATACATATAATATTATATATATATATATATATAATATATATATATATATATATATATATATATATATATATATATATATATATATATATATATATATATATATATATATATATATATATATACATACATACATAATATATATATTATAATGATATGCCTTATGATAATTGTGTTTTCTGTAAAATTGTTTTCTGTACTTTTTATATATTTTCTCTTTGTGTTTGTCATGTATTGACTGTAATAATTATGATAATAGTGTTTATTGCAGATGCTAAGTGTCAGATCTTACAAGAATTGCTTTGACTCTGTGATTTTAGGACTATTGTGTACACAGCTGGATGTTTGATCAGGTGTCAGTCGGTGACCACAGGAAGTCCTTTGTGCAAGAGAGACCCTAAACCACGTAAGTTATCAGTTAAGGGGAGAAGAGGTGACAGGCCTGATAATATTTGTTGACCAGGGCGAGGATATCGCTGGTTCGCCTCTGTGTTTGTACAAGTGTTCATACAGGAAACCCTTGTCAATCATACAGATAAGAGTACAGGCCTACATAGCTCTCTGAGGAAGAGAATAAATTATCTGTTTATTCCTGTTGGAAAGGAAGAAATTCTGTTTATCCCTGTTGGAGAAGGAGAAACTGTTTATTCCTGTTTCTTCCAGGGCGACCACTTTCTAAAAATGACTAACTGGCAACCCAGGTTTAACCTCATAGACGATTTTTGGTAAAACTAATCAGTTCAGACAGAGACCTGGTAAAGTTAGGTTGCTCTCTCTCTCTCTCTCTCTCTCTCTCTCTCTCTCTCTCTCTCTCTTCATTCAGAAGAGTAAGATTTGTGGTCACTCTCCAAAACATACAAGTTTTTGGAAACTGTTAATAATATTTAAGGGGAGCGCACTCTTCGATTTTTTATGAATATTTTTGAAATTTAAAAAAAATGGTTAAATGGCTGTAAGACATGAGCAACACCTTCATTATCATGTGACCAAAGCATTTTTTCGAAATATTAAAATTGATGGGGTTTTGGGCCTCCGTCCCTCACACAGTGAGGTAGGGCTGATGTCTGGCTCCTAATGACTATTGTCATTTTTTCCTTTATTCGCCTAATTTATTAATTATTTTGATTTTTATATCACCTTATCTCCTACGTCTGGCAACAACAATGGCTTGTTCCCTGGTGAATGCGTGTTCTAAGAGACACTGAGACTGTGAGACAGGGTGCTGAGTCAGTTGCCCCCAAACGTGGAAAGTGGGTAGCGGGCAACTTTTTACTCTGAGCAATTTTTTCACTATTTGCGGTGTTTTTTGCTGTTTTTTTTTTTTTTTACATCCAGTAACTCAAAATACAACCTACATACTTTCACCTTCAAAAATATGCTCACAGTTGATGAAATGAATAAAGGAGGATGAAAAGGGAGTATATGATGACAAGTTCATTATATCTAGATCTCAGTTAGATAGAATAGTGTTGGGTATTAGATGCAAGGTAGGAAATTGCAGGGGTAAAGTTCAGGTCAAGTCTCTGCCAATAGATGGGATACTGATATTTTAATGAAGTGCCAATCGTAGTTTTACGGTTAGTGCCCCAGCAAAGCGAATTAGTAATGGAAAATCTCAGCACCATCAATTGAGTGAGATAAATATTGAGGAAATTGAACACAACTTTGGCTGTGAGAAATTCAACTAACACATCTGTTTGGCACAAGTGAAAGTATAGAGGAAGTTCATTCGAGAGACAAAAAGGCTTGAAAATCAAACTCCAAAGACCAAAAAGACCAAACAAGTGAAAAAAACTACTGAAAATGAGTCAAGAGTATCAGCCTGGTAGCTACTAAACTTTTAGTTTCTTAGTTTCAAACCAGGCAACAATGAGTCAGGTGGTACTTGATGATACCCTCACCTCGAGCAAATAATACCCCTTTTTATGGGGGGGGGGTGTGACCTGGAGCCAGAAATCAACCAAAATAATGCTCTAAGATAAGTTTTTTCCATGAGTGCCAAAAAAAAACCACTTGTTGATCTTTACGGTCGTTTTTGTCAGTTTTCACTTTTTTGCAGTTCAAACGCGAACTACATTTTTATTTTTAGGCCAATTTTAAAGTTAAATATACCATTGGAAAGAGGAAAGAAAGACGAATATTTGTTTAGGGCTAGGTTTTTTCTTAGGTTGACGAGGAACCCGTGATAATCAAACTATACAAATTTGGGGGGAAAATCCCCCCTCACCCCATCCAAAAATAAAGGAAAAGTAGAAAAACTCTTCCCATTATTTTTTTCATACTATGATATACTTTCTGTGTATGAAGCCGCATTGCAATAGCTGTAAAAATGAAGGAGGTGAATCTTTTTTTATTATTTTATTTTTTTATAAAATCCAAAATAATCATCCGATCACTCTCAAATTTTTTCTGGAACATCACCTTATATATATGTATAACATATAAAAATTTCATAAAAATCGGGGCATTATTTCTATGTAAGCGTGCACTCCCCTTAATGCTCCCGTGGTAGGGTCTGACATAAGAAAAGTGTGTTAACAGTATAAAAGGCCTTAGGTAAAAGTGCATACTGCTGCAGCAAAAATGGAGTTGTGTAAAAGTGTTCAGACACTTGTATAAGGCAAAGTGAGTTTTTACTCATTTTTTACTATGGTAAAAAGGTAGATATAATCTTTAAAGAGATTTTGCCGTAGTAAAATTTTTGTTGATAAAATTTTTGTGCATTTTTATATGTTCTTATTTTTACATTTCTTTTGTGTGTTCTTGTGTTTACAATTTCATAGTTTTACCCAAATTTTTGTGTTGGTGATTTAACATTTATTTAATTAGCATTTTATATGTGTTGATACCTTAATGTTGCATACTTGTTTTGATTTTCATTTGTTAAGATTTCTTTTTCAAATTTGGAGTAAAACTTAATAGTTTGAATTTTGCTTAGTTAACATAATTTCTTGATAAATTAAAGTTTTGTGAATTAATCTTGTTTAAGAATTAATTAAATCTTATGTTGTTTTCAAGTAAAAGTAAATTTTTTCAGATTGTGAATTCTAATTATAACTTTTGAAGTTAGAAATAAATTTTTGTATTTAAAGTTTTAAAAGCACAGTGTTTCATTTTGGACCACCAGTGAATAGGGTTATTTGTGTATACACAAGGTAAGTGATAAACATGTTCTGTTCTCCTTCAGAGTTTTTTGAAGTGAATTAACACCAGGGAAACAATATACTTGTTTGATGGAGTGATGCCCTTTCCCTCTAGTATATTTCTTGCTTAACAGTTATTACCTCACTCACAACTTGATAAACTTAGATTGATTTTTTCAAGTGATAAGCAAGTTTTAAGGGATCACTGTTACCTGAAGAGTATTCAGTCGTAATTTTATTCTTATGAGCGTTCAGGTATCTGGCTGAAGTGAGGTAAATTTTTGGATTTTGTGAAAAGTTGTGTAATAACCAGTTACTTGATCACTTCAGACAATATATATATATATATATATATATATATATATATATATATATATATATATATATATATATATATATGTAATGTTTTTATTATTATTCTTTCTTTTACGTCCTTCGTTATATGTTTGCATAGATTTTAGTCTTTCTCTTCTTACCTTGGTTTCTTTCGAGGTGTCCTTCAGATCGCTTCGCGGATGATGTGCTATCTTTGTATATTTATTCCTTTTAAATATTGATATCTCTCAGAAAGGCGTATAGAGACGAGATCGGTAATTTCTTCACTTTAATTAGTACTTAATATTATAAAGATCAGTACAAAATTAACAAGTTACAATGATAGAAACGAATCACTCTTGAATCAGTCTATATGGGGAACACGGAAGCGATTGGGAGAAGTACTCTCCCTTGAAGGACACAGTTCTGACTCTCCTCTCCTCGTCGGTCTCTCACTCGTTGAACCCTCAGGAAACTTGCTATCTGTAAATCTCCACCTCCTTCTAGCCTTATTGGAAGGATTAATCAGCAAGGCCTCCCCTTCAAGTAGCTGATTGGAAGGACTGTAGTGGGTGTGATTCAAATCTCTCCTTAGAGGACTTGATAGGAGGTGATCTTAGGAGGGTGTGGGAAAGACCCTTCCCACACATAATTGATTGGAGGTTGAAGAAGTATATCACTTGGGTCAACCCCCAAATTCCTGGAACTTCCACGAAAACACCTTCCGGAGAAGGCGGGGCTATAGAATCAGCTGTTGTAAGCATTTAGACTGTGCTGACTCATGTTTTGCTTGGCTTCAATCGCGAGGCCATTATTTCCCATTTTTACGACTGTTTTTATGGCTTAAACACGATATACTGCAATGTAAACATCTCGCGTATTGATAACACGACACAACAGCATTTGGCCGTTATCACTGTGTTCTTTGCCTCTCTCTTTACTCTTATTTCTCTCTCCTTCTCTCTCCTAACTTTTTCTCTTTCTATCTCTCTCTCTCTCTCTCTCTCTTTTCTATTTAATTTCCCTATCTATTCTACACCACAACATCACTCGGTCACGCTACCTCACACTGCCCTCAGTGTGACAAAAAGAATATATTTCAATGGATGATTGCAAAATCACAAATAAAATAAAGCATTTATATGATTGCCCATCAAGTCAATTCTCAAAAATATTTAAATTGCACAAACTGTGTCAATGCACTAATGCAAAAAATCAATTAAGAACATATGGTAGAAAATTCACATATATTATATCATGAATCAAAAGAGATACATATACATACATATATATATATATATACATAATGAATTGTTATACTGTAAAAATGGTTAATTGTTTTAACACACAATGCAAACAATAATACATAAAGAATTCAGCAGCAAATTATTTGTATAAGATCATTTTACTCTTCATTGGTCCTCTTTATTTCTGTTATAATCTGCTCAACATTTGAAATTACCACACGTTTGACCAAAATTGCAAACACTATTATTACAATAATGATTATGACCAAATTGAACAGAGACAGAATTGGTGAAACATTTTCTTTGTAATAGAAAAATTCATCTACTAAAGCCAACTCATTTATTTGTTTTAACTCTAACTGAGACAGTTTAAATTCTTTAACTTCACTAGAGTAGTTCATGTAGGGGCTTATTTTTATGGATTGTGATTTCTGTGAAGACATGAGGTTCATAATATAATTTATTATGAATAACTAACTTGCAAGTCTTATCAAAAGCATGGACATTATTGAAATTAATTTCAGTACTTATATTATGGCAATTAATAGTTGCTGTTACTGAACTTAGTGAAAACACAAAAACTGACTGTTCTACTATAATGGAAACAAAATCATGTTTGGATAATTGTGTACACAGTACTGTCTCTTGATTCTTGTTTTCAATTATTTCTTGAACACAAGGATAGGCATTAGTAGTTTCATACAGGTTGTCAAGGTTGCAAATATACTCTTTATCTTTCAAAAGTATACAGTCTCTTAATTGAGCATCAGTAATAAATGACATCATTAGTCCATGTTCTTCTAATGCAAAATTGATGTGGTTGACATTTGAGATAATTACGTTTTCCTTTATCAACATGGGAAAAGGATGTATGGACATCAGTACATCTGCCTCTTTTTTTGATTAAAAGGTAGAATTAGAAGGATCTTATTCTTAACTACCTTGGTGGTTATCAAATTATAATAGACCATTATATCCTTTACCATAGGGGTATAATGTCCTTCTACCAAAAATCACTAATTATGCCCTCTAATTCTCTTGGGTTTATTAATGTTGGACTTAATATTCCTTTATAGGCTAACAAAATGGCATTTAATAGATCTTTATGGTCTTGCAATACAATTCTAACATTGTTCATAAATGTACTTAAATGTTGTTCATCTGTTATTATCTTAATCTCTTTAGTAATGTTTGTGTTCACTTGATTAATAAATTCCTTTATTTTTTTCAATTCATTACTGTTTAAGTTTTGAGAGCTTATAATCTTATTTAACACAATGCCTCTAGTTGCTGCCCATTTCTCCAGTTTGTCTATACGGGCACTTTCTTTTTCTACATTAGAGTCTGTCGCGACTCCAAATAATTGATTAAGTGCTGTTCCTATAAAAGGTAAGAGGGATCGTTTGGATCTTGTATTTAACACACTTCCTATGTCATTATCTAGTTTTTCCAACAATGGTAAAACACTGTTATTTTCACTTTTCCTAATTAATGATTTTAATTCCCTTTGGACATCTTTCAATGTCATTTCATTGATAAGCACTGATGTAATGTCAATACTCACTATGCCCAAGTCCTTTATTAATTTCACAGATCCCTTTTTCTCTAGTAGTGCACCCTTCCGGATCACCACCTCAGATGACACATAAAGCAGTGTTATGATAACCAAGAAGAACCGCATGTTTGTATCTGTAAGAATAAGCCTTATCAGATATTCTGTATACATGAGGTATTTTAATGCCTACACATTGTTTATATCTAATAGTTCAACACTTTACATAAATTTATCTTTTTCTTAAATTGTATTTGTTATTTATTGGTTCCTGTTCAACTTCTTTCAATAATTCAACTATTCTCTTATTGGACCAAGAGTCTGTTTTTATTACCTTTACATGATTGGTATGAACAATTCTTTCCTTGAGATCACTCTCACTTATGATCTTTAGCTTATTTAACTTCAACACTTCTAATACCCTATAAGGACCTTGGAACTTTGCGGATACTTTTACATTAGGACCTTCTGGAACATGATTTTGAACATATACCTGAGCACCTACTACAATTTTTGGTTTAGCTGTATTTTGTCATAGTACTTTGCTTGGACACTCTGAGCTTCCTTAAGTCTAGTCCTCGTTTGTTTGATCGTTTCATATGTACGTCTAGTTTTCCAGGCAATATAGTCATCGTAGGTATAAGTATGTCGGGGTGGTGTTGCATCATCTAGTAACGTATTTGGTAGTCTCTTCTCGTATCCGTATAACAAGTAGTGTGGTGATTCTCCTACTGTCTCATTTACAGTATTGTTTATAGTAAACTGTACGTCTTCCAAAGCTAAATCCCAGTCTTCTGTATTAGGTTTAACTAAAGTTTTCAGGATATCCTTTATCTTACGATTCGTTCTTTCTACTGCTCCATTTGAACTTGGTTTATATGCTGTGATTTGACATTTATTTATCTCATAAAATTCACATAATTTTCTTAAAAGTTCACTAGTAAATTCTGCTGCGTTATCAGAAAGAAGAACTTGGGGACATGAATGTCTCGTAATAATTCTAGATTTAAGAGCTTCTGCTACTGTAATTGCATCTCTATTTCTTACTGGTACGATCTCTACATATCTTGTTAGATAGTCTAAAAAGACTAATATTTGTTTATTCCCCTAACAGTTGTTGGAAATGGACCTAAAAGTCCATAGATACGACCTGAAATGGATTCAACTCCGATGGGTATTTTTCAAGAGGAGCTTTTGGATTTACGTTACCTTTATGTCGATTACAAACTACACAATTTTGTACAAAGTTCTTGGCATCCTCACTACAATGGGGCCAAAAATAGTTTCTGGTTAGGATTCTAGTTGTCTTTTTGATTCCTGGATGTCCTGCTAACTTGTATGAGTGTGTTAGTTCTAAAACTTCTCTGATTAGTGTTTTCGGGATGTATAGTCGAGAATAACCATTCTTCTCTGTTGGTCTTTTATACAATAATCCATTGATTAAAACAAAATCAGGTTTTAAAGATTCATCTGTCATTAGTTGTCCTATTATATGCCTGATTTCTGTATCCATTCCTTGTTGTATTTGTACTCTTTCCAAATCTAAATCTACCACTTGACAGCTAAAACAAAAAGTATTAGTGGTAATACATTTCTCTGTTTCTTCTTGGGCTCTGGATAATGCATCTGCTAGTGTATTAAATTTTCCTGGGATATATCTGAATTCTGGTGCAAATTCTAACACACTAATGAACCATCTATTGAACTTCATGTTATTTGTAAAAGTTCTCTTCTTAAACAAATCACAAATTGGTTTGTGATCAGTAAGTACATTGACTTTATGTCCTAAAATTATGTGTCTAAATTTCCTTAGACCCCAGTATAATGCTAAACATTCTCTTTCTATTGTGCTATAATTTTTCTCTGCAGCATTCAAAACTCTACTGGCATAATATACTGCTCTCATTCTTGTTTTGTCCTTTTGTAATAATACAGCCCCTAGCCCGGTACTTGATGCATCACAGGCTAAGTAAAAGTCCTTCGAGAAATCTGGGTAGACTAGTACGGGATTCCTGGTCATTTTACTCTTTAGTGTTTGGAAAGCTGTCTCTTGTTCTTTATTCCATTCATATTTGACATCTTTCTTTGTTAATTCTGTTAATGGTTTGGCTATTGTAGCAAAGCCTTTAATGAAAGGTCTATAGTAGCCTACCATTCCTAGGAATCTTCTCAATGCTTTCAAATTGGTAGGAGCTGGATATTCAACTATTGCTTTTATCTTGCCTGCTTGCATTCATGAGACCATCTTCACTAATTACATGTCCTAAGTATTCCAAGGATTTCATTAAGAATTGACATTTCTTTAATTTGATTTTTAATCCTGCTCTTCTTAATCTTTCCAAGACTATTTCTAATGTTTTGAGGTGACTTTCTAAATCTTTGCTAAAAATGATAACATCATCTAAGTAAACTGCAACATTTTCTATATCCCCTAATATTTGAAGCATTAATCTAACAAACGTTAAAGGAGCCGAAGTGAGTCCAAATGGCATGACTTCAAATTGCAAGTGTTCCTTGTGTGTGCTGAAGGCTGTGAATGGTTTCGACTCTTCGTCTAAAGGTACTTGCCAGTATCCACTAAGTAAATCTAAAGATGAAAATATCCTTGCACCTCCTAATTGAGCTAACATATCTTGAATCACTGGCATTGGCATTCTATCGGGGATGGTGTTGGAATTTAACTTTCTATAGTCTATCACAAGTCTCCAATTTCCATCTTTCTTTGGAACAAGTAGTAATGGAGAATTATATGGAGATTTAGAAGGAATGACTACCCCATCTTTCTTCATTTCTTCTATCAAATTATCAACTATGGGTCTTTGGCTTATTGGTAATCTGTAATTAGGAATAAAGAATGGTTTTGTTCCATCATCTAATACAATTTTATGCCTTAGGACATTTGTTCTACCTAATTTATCTCCTTCTATTGCTATTACATCTCTGTATTTTTCTAATACTTGAATTAATCTATCTTTGTTTTCTGGAAAATCTGTTTTATTCACTTCTTTGCTTAATTCAGATGTTTGACCAGTTACAGAGAAAATGCTTCTTCTTCTAATGTTAGTAATGGATTGTTAATAGGTATTCCTTTACAAAAGATAATGCCTGCATAAAGTGTTAGTTTGTTATCTGAGTAGTTCTGGACATAAACTTCACAAGTATCACCCTTCATGTGGACTAAAGAATTATCCATTCTGACAAATTCTGGTAACTCTTCATTTAGTAAAAGAACATCTTTAACTCCTATCTCTTCTTTTCCCCTTAGATGTATTTTTGTTAAACACTTTGGATGCAAAAATTACCTGTCTGTTTAGTATTAATTGTACTTTATTATCATCAGCAGTGCTTACACAACATACTTCCTCATCTTTTGTTTCTGCAAAGTAACAATGTTCTGCATCTATACTAGTTTCTTCAGTTACTGCTATTATATCTTTTATATCTACTTTATTTATTTTGTTTAACAACAGTACCTCATTTACTAATTTCCCTTCATTATCATAGCTGATTGTTACATTGCTATAATGTTCTGTATTTATCTCTGCATAATTATCCTCATAAATGTCTTGTTCCTTGTCATATTCAGAACACTGGAGATCACCTTTATTTATTTCTGGGTCACTTCTTTGTTGGAGGGTATAATTTCTGGATGTGCACATCTTAACTTTCTAGTCTGTAATTGTGGAAATTCCTCCTTTCCGTTACCATTGATTTTAATTTGATTGTTCTCTTGATGATAGGTTATTTTCTGTATGTCTTTGTCGCTTGTTGAAGTCGTCTCAGACAAATTGATCAGATTTGGGTGAAACTTTTCTTCTTCAAGCGTAAAGCATACGCTCTTTTTATTATCTTGTGTAAGGTTAATTCTTCCTTCTCGGCAATTCAGTATAATTCCACATTTCTTCATTAATTTATATGAGAACAACACCTGTGCGGGAAAGAACCTGTCTTCTAGAACTATAAAACTTTCAACAGTTTTATGTGACGAAAGGTCTATTTCTAAGTTCACGTTGCCTAAACTTTTTATCTGTTTACCCGCTACCCCTTTTATTATCTTGCTTTGACCCTGAATTAGCGTTTCTTTAACGCCTAAGTAACTTGTTAATGTGTATTTATCTATTATGCTTACAGTACTACCTGAATCCATAAGGACAGTACATAATTTATTCTGTATTGGAATTTTAATGATAGGTAAATCCTTTCTGATTATTTCTTCTTCATCCATGGAAAATACAACTTCTTTACTCTGCAATATGGATAGTGCGGATGAACCTTCACTTCTCCTATTTGCTAATTCTTCTCTTAATTTATCTTCTTGAAGGGACTTTCTTGTGGTATTCTGTGTAGGGATAAATTGTCATTGATTTGAAGACTTATTTGATGTTGAGCGGTTACTACTTAATTCAACTATTTCTTTATTTCCTTCTTGTGTTTTAAACCAGCAATTCTTTGTTAAATGTCCTATTTTCTTACAAACCGTGCAGATTCTAGGTTTTCTACACTCATTTGTAAAATGATTTGTATACCCGCAGTTTTCGCAGGCTGTCTTGGGTCTCGTCCCTTGAGCGGAATAGTTCACTTGGGTTGAAGTGTTTGTGTTTGAGTTGTGACCATATCTATAAGGTTTGTGTGGTCCACTCTTTGCTAGATTGTTTCTTCCCCTTTGATCTGGATTCCATTTTCTTTTAGTATTTTGGGCATATTTCCCTTGGAAGGTATTTGGTCTATTTCCTGCTTGTCTGGAATTATCATAGAATTTATTATTCAGTTTAAAATTAGGATTATTATTTCTGACTTTCCTTTCATTTTGTGCTTCTGTTGTTCCCACGAATTCCTTGGATAGATTTATCTCTTTCCTTTGGATTTCTTCTCTCATTGTCTTCAATGTTTGAAGGCTTGTTTTTCTGGGATCAAGTTTTATTTTTCTGAAAGCTTTCTTTTCCTCTTCTCCAAGAATATTATATATGGTTCCAAATGACACGTAATTTAATACATGCCGTAGCTCAACTAATTTCTGGGCACTAGCCCCAAACTGATCCTTGTCTCCTATAGTAATACCTGTCTTCTCTAAATCTTCGCTTATTTTCTCTATTGCATTCTCCACACTTGCGTACAAATTAGCAATTGTTTTATATTGTGGGTTAAGAAATCTAGTTAGGTTATATAAACCGTCAGTCTGATTTACTGGTTCCCAGAGTGATAAACAAATTTCTTTAAATTCTATATAGTTATTAAGTTTGCTAAAACTTGTGGAATTCAAAGTTTTATGTGCGTCTCCATGTTCTGAGCTGACGAGCAACAAGGCTTCATTTATCTTAGCTCTTTCATCTGTTATTCCCCCTGAAATTATACGACTATCTGCATCTGCTAGCCAATGATTTACAGTATAGGCTTCGAGTCTGCTTTTGTCAGGATTGGAATCATCCACCTGTCCACAGAAGCGAGTGGCGGTTGTTATGACGGCCGCCTGGTTCATATTAAAAAATTGTAATGTGCGAGTATTATTAGTATTGTTACTATTATTATTATTGTTAGTAGTATTAGAATGATTAACACTATTTTGGTTCTGGTTATTTGTGTTATTATTGTTAGTATTTCCTTGCACTACAGCGGAGTGGGAATTTAGTCTTGAAATTCGACTTCGTCTAATTGTCGACGGTCTTAAATCGTAATGTGAATGTCTAACAGTGTTCAGTAATTCATCAAATACTCGTTGCATGTCCACACACAAAAAAATTTTCACTCAGAGTACATCAATCAAAAAAAAAAATTTTCGTTATATTGTACCAAGATTAAAAACAATTTGTCAAATTGTCACACAAAAAAAAATTAAATTCTCTATTGAGTTCAAGTGCACAATAAAAAACTTTTTCAATACTCAAAATAAATTCTTATATGAAATTAGGCATCATATCATCAAAATTCATTATAATAAGTACACAAAATTACATATATAACTTCTCAAATAATCATCACCAACCGAGTAAAAAATAGCTAATTCCCTATCTAAATTATTTACTAAATAATTAATTTATCATAGAGAGAGTAATGCTGGTATTTATGCAAAAAGAATTTTATTCACTAGAGAGAGTTTTCTTAATTTTCAATCTTATAGCAAGATGCAAAAAAAAATATATCTTCACTTATTTATTAAGAGAGAGAGTGGACAGTAAATTCCTTACTGTGTTGTGTTGTTGATATCGTGATATCGCTAAATGTTGTTCATTCGGCGGTGAATGTTTCGCTGTCGGATCACTACGTCCGCTGTGGTTTTCCGCTTTCGGAATCTTGTTGAAAGTTTGTACGTTGTTTTTCTTCAATCACTCGATGCAATGTCGCTAACACTGGGCTTATTATCGCTGTCGGCGTCTTGCTCAATTTGTTGACGGTAACAGTTCAAAATGTTTTTTTTTTTTGGCTTCGGGACGCACTAAACTGTTTTATTCACACTCGACGTTCTTGTTGTAAGCTGCTATTCGCTGGAGTATTTTTATTTCTTCTGATATATTTTGTTCGTCGTCGTAAAAAATATAAGTTCGTTTTGTAGAATTTCGTTTCACTGTAACTTAAATAATTGCACTGATAATTTCATTAATGTTCGTTTGTTTCGTCTCGCCTTCTGGATCCACTTTAGCTGCCACCAATTGTAATGTTTTTTATTATTATTCTTTCTTTTACGTCCTTCGTTATATGTTTGCATAGATTTTAGTCTTTCTCTTCTTACCTTGGTTTCTTTCGAGGTGTCCTTCAGATCGCTTCGCGGATGATGTGCTATCTTTGTATATTTATTCCTTTTAAATATTGATATCTCTCAGAAAGGCGTATAGAGACGAGATCGGTAATTTCTTCACTTTAATTCGTACTTAATATTATAAAGATCAGTACAAAATTAACAAGTTACAATGATAGAAACGAATCACTCTTGAATCAGTCTATATGGGGAACACGGAAGCGATTGGGAGAAGTACTCTCCCTTGAAGGACACAGTTCTGACTCTCCTCTCCTCGTCGGTCTCTCACTCGTTGAACCCTCAGGAAACTTGCTATCTGTAAATCTCCACCTCCTTCTAGCCTTATTGGAAGGATTAATCAGCAAGGCCTCCCCTTCAAGTAGCTGATTGGAAGGACTGTAGTGGGTGTGATTCAAATCTCTCCTTAGAGGACTTGATAGGAGGTGATCTTAGGAGGGTGTGGGAAAGACCCTCCCACACATAATTGATTGGAGGTTGAAGAAGTATATCACTTGGGTCAACCCCAAATTCCTGGAACTTCCACGAAAACACCTTCCGGAGAAGGCGGGGCTATAGAATCAGCTGTTGTAAGCATTTAGACTGTGCTGACTCATGTTTTGCTTGGCTTCAATCAAGAGGCCATTATTTCCCATTTTACGACTGTTTTTATGGCTTAAACACGATATACTGCAATGTAAACATCTCGCGTATTGATAACACGACACAACAGCATTTGGCCGTTATCACTGTGTTCTTTGCCTCTCTCTTTACTCTTATTTCTCTCTCCTTCTCTCTCTAACTTTTTCTCTTTCTATCTCTCTCTCTCTCTCTCTCTTTTTCTATTTAATTTCCCTATCTATTCTACACCACAACATCTATATATACATATATATACATATATATACATATATATATATATATATATATATATATATATATATATATATATATATATATATATATATATATATATATATATATATATATATATATATATATATATATATATATATATATATATATATATATATATATATATATATATATATGTGTGTGTGTGTGTGTGTGTATACAGTATATATATATATACTGGTATGTATGTATGTATGTATATATATATATATATATATATATATATATATATATATATATATATATAATGTATATTTATATAATGTGTTAATGACCCCATCCCCAGGTCAAATAGGGTCATATTGTATTGCTGTATCTGTTTTAAGAACAGAATCAGTCATCTTACTTTCCTAAGATTCTCTGGTAGCGGTGGCCCATTCCTGAGTCAGCAAATTCCTTCTCCCTCATCATCTGTTCTCACTGAACCTATTCTTAAACAAGGCCTACTGGAATTAAAAACTGACATACAAAACTTAGACTTTATTTGTAAATTTAACGAAAGTGATTCAGCAAAAACTATGGTCATGAAATGGAGTGAATTCCATCCCCTATAAATGGAAATCAACACTAGAGGAAATTGTGATTCCCAAACATTCAGATTAAGGACTTGAGACCAACCAATATTAGTGACTAACACTCTGGTCACCAAACAAAGTAAAAAGGTCATAATTATTCTAGACCACAAAAAATGTCATAGAGTATGTTAAAATAAACACCACTTCCAAAATATTCGTCCTCACAGGACGAACCCAGAATTCCTGTTAAAAGAAACATATCATATATTAAAACCTGAAATGGTATTACAAGACATCAGTATTCAAAATGGAAAAATGTACAGTGGAGAACAGAATGGGAAAGTGCATAATGGAGACACAGAAGAATTTCACTGCAGCACAACTGAGTGTTTCCACATAATGTCTGGAAAAGATATGTGTTCATGAGTTATGATACTCACTTCTATGGCATCAAATAACAGATTTTCCAGTGGCGGTCCTTTAACACTGCACCACTAACAGATCAGACCCAGTCACAAAATGAAGTTACCCGGAGGGTGACTGTCCCTCTGATAGTATACCATTAGAGAGTGCCACACATACGCACTCACACTGTCTCCAT
Organism: Macrobrachium rosenbergii; assembly: GCF_040412425.1. NCBI lineage: Eukaryota > Metazoa > Arthropoda > Malacostraca > Decapoda > Palaemonidae > Macrobrachium > Macrobrachium rosenbergii. The sequence goes on from NC_089749.1 coordinate 30,733,568, forward strand.
GCACTTAAATCCTGATCATGATCAGGAAAGCACAAATGCATGTGTCAGATATCTCACTACATCTAACTGTGTAAACCTCCAACATCGACACAACCGCACCTGCAGCGGATGTGTTTCTGACAGGCCAGCACATAATTCGTCACTGACTTAATAGGAGCTGGGTCCACCTACCTTGCTTTATGTTTTTCATTATGCTTTTGTAATTTTATTTCAAGCTTTAAACCTAACTGAATGATATAACATTTGAATTCCTCCCAATTTCCAGTATTTCTTCTCATGGTTCTGTTTTTTCGTATACCCTTTTCTTTCCATTTTTCTCTTGTTTTTCCTCTTTTCCTATTTATGCTTTGCCAATGATTCAGGCTTCCAGGTTTATTCTTCTATTACCTCTAAGCAATTGGTTTCAACATTTTGTTTTTGCATCTGTTTGTCCTGCGCTTGTGAGCTTATAATACTTGAGTGGGTCATCCCCTAACTTTTATTAATCCAGTGTCTCAGTGACATGCTGTACATATATAGTTGTCACCTCCGAAATCAAATTCTTCAGTTCTAATTGAACCTCTTCATTTTATCAACTTCCGGGTGTTTTGATTACCCAAAATTGTCTTGGAGAGATGGCATCATTCAAATGGTTAAATCTGCTAATGCGAAACAAGTGTTGCGAAATTTCTGTAAGTCTTTTCTCCATCTTGGTTATTAGACCTACTGATCTGGCTTATTCAGGATGTTCCGGTTTTTAATATTGGTCTCATATTTGGATTGTTTCACCTTACATCTTCCTCTTAGAATTGAATAAAAAATTGTAGTTTGATCATTGACCCAGCACTTACCCAGTTTCTCAACACCCTTTCTGTCCGCTGCGAGCTGGTATCTATGCCTCTTCTTCAGAATCTCTCCTGTCACACGGTTTTGTCTGTGTTTTTTCACTTTATTGTAAAGTTTTGAATCCTCTTCTTACTTCTGATCTCCCACATTTATAACATACTGCCCTATCCTTCAAGAGGCACCGCTGGCTCGCTATGCGGGGAAGCTCCACCCTTTCTCTTCGACCTTTTTATTGCTTTTTCGGGCCTTTGCTAAGTACGGGCACTAGACTTTCAGTCCCTTTGGTCTTTGCTTTAAAGAATCTGAAAGCGAAACCTGTTGTGTCTAGATTAAAGGAATGTGAGTTTATATGAAGCGAGTATTTTCAGTGTTTAAAACCACAGCTGTAGATGAAAATACACTTGACATTATTATTGGGCCAATAGATGTGTTATAGTTTGTTGTTTTGATTGTTACACTTATTTAAAAAAAAAAAAACTTGAAATCTCAATCTCTTCGGTGATCCTCATCTTCCAAATTCCGAGATAAGTTTACTGCCACCATAGCTGGGCACATCCTCACCATTTAGCTTTAATGAAAAGAGTAAAGTAACTTGCCTTAATAATTCAGTTTGGGGTTTTAGTAAGAAGACCTAGGGTAGAAATAGAAAAGAAAGAACAGTAGACTTGGAAAAGAAGCATTTCAATGTTATCTCTTAGAGCTTAGTGAATTTGTCTTACTCTGAGTATATTTGGACCTTCTTTAATCGTTTAATTTTTCATTGTAAGATAGAAAACTGTATTTTGTTAGATTTTTTGTTTTGTTTTTATATCAACCACTTTGATCATTGGTAACTGGCATTACAATAAAATTGAGTTTAATCTTAAAGTAAATACTGTATTATTGAGAAATATGATTTTAAGAAATTATTATTCTTTACTGTGTACGAAGATAATGAAAGCCTAAGGAAAACTAATAAACTTTAATGATTATTGCGAACACGTTTTATATAAAATTGCGAGTTTTATAGCAAAAATTTGTTATTCACATTACAGAAAAATCCGAGATTTTTTTTTTTTTTTAAACGGTATCATCAATTGATAGCATTAAATAATAAATTCCCTGGAGTGCTGTGACATAGTTATAAGTTAGCGACGTAAGTTTCCATTGCACAAAATATAATTTTGCTCCGAGATGTATGTTCATTTGTAATACGAGAAATTCTATCATATCGTTAAATGATTGTTAGGTCATTATATACATCTTGTAGTTAAAAATCTAAGAAATAACCGCTTTATAGATACTGTAGCTTGCATTAACTTCCCATTTATCTGCAGCGGCTAACGAGACATCCTAATAGCATTGAACCCTTGAAACGTAGATTGTATATAGTATTTGAGTTTAGTATCACGGAAGAGACTAGAACTTTAAGTATTTTTAAAGGTGTAACATTCAAAGCATCAAACTATAAATCATCATTTGTCCCACTAATAATATCCAGCTTGTTTTCACTTGCAGTACTGATTTTAAAGTCTGAAAATACATGCTTCATAGAGACTTGGTTCCTTTAATCAAAACGCAATAGGTTTTCACTGTATAAACACTCCCTTTCAGATTTTTTTTTGTAAATGAAAACCAATTGAACGGACAACGAAGTGCCCTTACTTAGCCCATTTAGCAGTGGGAGGTTCATGATTATTGTATCTTGCAAAAAAAGACTGCCGGTATTGTAACATAACAAGCCTCTTTAGCTGGCATAAGTCAACTAATTTTTATGTTACGTGTTTATTGCCTTTGATATTACGTGGGTAATAATCTCATCACCGGATTTTATGCCCCCGAACAACAACTGTTTTTGTGGGAAGTCACATTAATGACAGTAATGAAAATCTTTTAAAACAGATTTGTAGCTTCCTGATAGCCTATCTACAATGTGTAGGCTGTTCTTTTGTGATGGGAGATTATCGTAATCGGACTCCTGTACCGATACGGAGTCACATTTTGATGGATTGCAAGCACGAGGCAGATGTGATTACTGAAGATGTAGAGGCAGAGCATGATATTTTCGCAAATTAAATAATGTAGGGACCTTGAGAGACACGGGTAACGCTTCGCGCATTGAAAATAACAGTGAAGTTGTTTAGTGTACGATTGCCTCAATGTAACGTGTATGCCATTCTATTTCGGGGAATTTTATTTCGGGGATGTGTTTTGCAAATGATAGACAGTATATATTAACAGGCTACGAGTAATTTTTTTTATACTGCAAACCCTGTGTAAAAAGTTATTACTTTAATAGAAGACCTACTGCAAATGATTCGGAAGGTTCAGAAAAGGAGATTCTTTATTTCCAAGCGTTCAGAGGCAAGTATGCCTCCATCCTCAAGAAACCAAATATTTGGTTCCTTGAAGGTGGAGGCCGACGTGCCGCCTCTGGAAGTTTGGAAATAATCTTTTTGAACCTTCCGTATTATATAAGTCTTCAGTGAAAGTAACTTATGTATAAAATAATACAATTAAGACATTTGAATATGTTTTAGTTTTCCGAAAATTTATAAAATAATTCATCTAAGTGCGTTATAATTTTTCGGTATTCTACTTGTAATAAGATGAAACTGAGGACTACTACTGCGGCCGGGTTCCGCCAGTTGTCGACTTGGGTATGTACCGCCTTTTGTGTATGTTTGCGTTTGCTGTTTATGATATTTGATGTCTTTTACTTAAGCCTTACGTTTATCCCCAAGGGGCTGGCATTAAACACAGCTCTCCTTTTGCACGTAAACTGGTACCTACGAACCCAGAGGGGCGCGGTAATTAGTCTTCAGTTTTGCCGATATTACTCTTATATTTTGTGAAAACGGCTAATATATCCGAACACATGCAATTAATAGAAACAGAGAGAGTTGAGGTTCATATTAGTTTAATACAGTTACCTATAAAATATATGCTCGGTATCGTTTTCTTTAACTGGGTAATGGGTAACTAGCGAAAAGTCCGGACTCATCCCAAGTCTGTATTATGACTACTGTACATGTCTCCTGTGCATATATTTATGGTATATTTTATGGGGTTATGTCGGCAAAGATGTCATGCCCTACTTTAGATACTTGTTATTAGTGTAATTACGGGAAAAGTGGAGATTCTGTACCCATTATTCAGCTGCTTGGAGCTATGGTGGGTCTCTCTCTCTCTCTCTCTCTCTCTCTCTCTCTCTCTCTCTCTCTCTCTCTCTCTCTCTATGTATATATATATATATATATATATATATATATATATATATATTGTTTATACACACACATATATATATATATACACAAAATTATACTTGTATATATTATTCTGTATATATAATGTATTTTTATCAAATACACCCTGACCTTTTTTTATATTTACAAGCATTAAGCTATAAATGTCGTGTAATATCCAGTTGGCTCTACTTTGGGAGTATCACCTTAGGTTAGGGGAATTATAACTGATAAACGATTCCCCACGTGGGAGATTCGAACAGTGTGGATGGGCGACTTCAGGGACGGTAACCAATCGCCTGTCAATTGAAAGTCCCCCTCGGTGATGTTCCCGAAGCAGAGCGAATTGGCTGTTAATTGGTATTTGTAGCATAATGTTTGTAAACAAAAAAAAGTCATGGTTTATGTTATATATATATATAATATATATATATATATATATATATATATATATATAATTATAATATATATATATATATATATATATATATATATATATATATATATATATATACATAATTACAGTAATCCATTTCCCTAAAAGGGGATTGCTTCGGAGAAAAATGCAGGAAAACATAACACGCTCAGAGGTCACGTCTATATTTTTAATTTTAAATGCTGAATCGTGAACGAGCCCCATGAAGAAAACTTCCACAGCGTTAGCTGCACCTACACTGAAACGTGCCAAACCGTCAACAAATATTGCGCCATTCACTGCTGTCTTGCATGCCCTCTTTTGCTTCTTGGATAGCAGAGGCCTTCCTTTACAGTGTGTATGCCACCCTTATATTCAGCACTTAATCGGTCATTCTTCACTTCCTCCTAGCTCTATAAAATTATACAATCTCTTCATGAGCCTATCATCTTCATTCTTTTTACGTGATCAAACCATCTCGAATCACTCTGAAGCATCCTTGCACCTACTTAACATTTTTATTATATTTGTGTATCTCTATATTTCTCTCTATTTTAGCTTGATTTACACTACATTAACTCTGTAACTGCCATTTTCATTTTCTTTTATCACTTTCAATATCCGTCCTTTACCTCCATGAAGGCGTATTGTTTTAAAAGTACCTTCATACATTCTTATTTTAATTTCCATGAACTTTCCAAGGCATTTCCAGATTTATTGCACACTATGCTTACTTCTTAGGTTCAGCTGTTGTGTGACTGAATTCTGTCATTCTCCCATCATTTATCATAATTTAGTCCCAGGTGTATATATGAATCAACTGCTTCCCTTCTCCCACTGTCCATAGAGACATTTATTCCTCCGTCTCACAACCTTACTCTTGCTCATGTTTGCTCACAAGTGTTACTTTTGCTAACTCTCTGAAACACTCACTAGTTACTTTAGTTACTGTTCACCATCCCCAATCATAAATGTATCATCTACAAATGTCAAACATTCAACACTCCGTTCATTATTCATTTTCTCATCTGACAGTTGTGCACTTACATCTAATTTCTATTCATTGATTTCTCATATAACTCCATCTATAAAAGTGTTCAGTAGCCTTAAGGTATATCACACCCTTGTCTCAAATCCGCTTTGACACCAAATCAGTTACTCTCTTGTCTGCACATTCTAACAAATGCGTCTCTCCCTTCAACAACCCCCAGTTTACCTCTATCAGTTCTATCATAAGCTTTTTCTAAGTCCATGTGTAACACAGCTATCTCTCTTTACTTTCAAACTTCTCACAATACTCTGTCTTAGCAAACACTTGATCTGCACACCACCTTCCATGTCTAAGCCCTGAATGTTCCTCCCCTATAAATCCTTCTGTCGCCTGTCATACTTAATCAAAATCCTACCATTTACATTGCTTGGCATATTGAGCAATGTTATCCCCTAATAATTCCCACAGTCCCCACTTTCTTCCTTTATTTTTTAACTGTGCATTGTAGAGCAATTGTCTCTCGCCCATTCTCTGAACCTTCCCTTCATCCGAACTTACATTACAAACCATGGGTAGCCACTTTATATTCTCCTAGAGTTCTAGCCCTAGGACTTTATTATTTAGCCTCATTTTAACTCTCACTCTATTCTCACCTACTTCATTTGTCTTCCTGTATAATTGTACATCATCATCGCCTCTGTCATGCTGTTGCCTTTCAAATAATCTCGTATTTTCCTTTACTAAAACTCTCATAATCTGATCCCATCACTGTTTTTATTCCCGTTACTACCCCCTTTAGTGTCTGCACTGATTGGATCCTTGTCAAATTAGAAGGGTGGAATAAAGATGGCTAATTACCATAAACCAAGTGATAGGTTATAGGATAGACGGGAAATATTTAAGCTTAAGATTTACCAGTTGTGTGAGATTTGCCAATGATCAAGCTATGATGGTAAACAATGAACCATTCTTAAAATCAATGGTATATGCTTTGAGTTGGACATACTAAGATTATGTGAAAATTATCAGGAATAGCATGAACGCAGTAGAATTTGTTTAAATGCCGCGGATAGGAAGAGTGGGTGAGTGTCTGAGAGTTGTACATTAGGTAGAAGAAATCAGTTTGCAAAGTAGGGTGGACATTGGCAAAACCTCTCAATTATAGGAATTCATCGTTATGTAAGATCCTGAGTTAAGTCATAGTAGAGGATGGTCAAAAATCGTAACTGGAAAGTTACCCTGTGCAGATAGGCTTTGGCTAGGGGTAAATCAATGAGGGTCTTCAAGGAATCAGCTTTAATTTGTATGAGAGAGAAAGATACCCGTGAAATGAATGAAAGAAAGTATTAGGTTGGCCACATTTTACCTATAAGAGGTTTACTAGAATTAACGATCGGAGGACAAAGTATGATTGAGTAGCCAGTGAGGAGAGGAGGGACTATTTGCTGAACTGAAGGAAAAGGTCAGTTATTATTATTATTCAGAAGATGAACCCTATTCATATGGAACAAGCCCACAGGACCTTTAGTAATAAAAGGAGCAAAAAATAAATTAACAGAATTTGGAAGAAAATGGAGATGCATTGCATCTTCGCTTGAACTTTTGAAGTTCCAGAGACCTTCTTGAAGGCAGAACAACTCAGAATTTGGAAGAATGGAGATGCGACGATTTTAAGCACCATAGTTGGTAATCTTATATGCTCTGTATATTTTTGTGGTTGTATATATATGGTTATGTATTTACTGCTTCTATATCCTTTGCAGCGGTTTGCTTATTTGACTTTCAAGACTTGAAAACCTGGTGCCATTATTTGACGTGGTTTCATTCCGGTTGCAATGTGAATCCTTTCTTGTTCGTGGACATAGCTTCGGTATTCTATCTGCTTAAGGCACGGCAAGATTTTCATATGTCGTTAATAACGCTGGCATTTCAGTTGTAGTCATTTGTAGAGGATGCCTCTTTATAGGTATGCAGGCTCTAACGAGAAAGTTTGTTATTGTTTAACCGCTTTCCCGATCGTCTATTGTTGTTTTAACCCCTTTCACGATCGTCTGTTTGACTTTATGCTAGCAGCTAGTTAACTAACAAATTTGGAGAAACTTGTAGTATATGCGATTTTTATTTGAACACCTCAAAACTGAAGTGATAAACATGAAAAACGTAAGTTGAAACGAGGGACTATATGCGCACTTAGACCAGATATGATGTACTTTATTGTAATATGTTTATGAACTCAGAGAGAGAGAGAGAGAGATCCACTATAAGCGTTCTGTGATTCCACGGGAAATGTAATTGGCGATAGGAAGTCGAGCAAAAACGCATAATAAAGTTTTAACTGAGGGAACAAAGAAAAACCACCTCGGGGGTCGGAGGAAGGAACAATATATCTCCGCATTTTTCAGTCGGGCGAGTCAATGACACTAATGGTTAATTAATTAACGTCAAAATTAAAAGAGGAATTATCAACTCAGAGCCTCACATAGCTACTGCCACTCCCACACCCAATCTCCATTAGTGTTCTAAACATGGTTTTTGTGTTTGTTTTTTTTTTATTTTTGAATACTTGTTTTATTTTTGATTTGTTGGTGTATATGGATGTAAAAGGTAATTAATTTGGTGCCTGGTTAAACAAAGACGAAATGGCTTATCATGATTATGAAGAACAGTTGTGATTTGAGTTAATTGCTGAATAATAATACAACTAATTATATAACTTGTATATATATATATATATATATATATATATATTATATTATATATATATATAAATTATATATATATATATATATATATATATATATATATATATATATATATATATATATATATATATATATATATATATATATATATATATATATATATATATATTTGTTGCAACTGGAATTTGGGAATTCTTTGTTTTTCATTTTGTTTTAACGTTTTGTAGCAATATGAGTATCCAAAAAGTGTGATGATATAGAGAAGCTATGAGGTTACTGTGGTTATTACATACAAACACATTATATTTTCATGATATTGCCTTGTAAAATGTATATCTTTTCATGATTTTGATGTATTTACCTTCTAGTCGTCATGTGTTATGTGTAATAATAATAGTTGTTGAACTATCATATTTAGTGTGATGTCAGATCTCAAAAGAGTTAATGATTTAGATAATTTTGCAGCGTGATTTAGAATTGATAATAAGTTTTTAATGATATGTAGTGGGAGAAGGAGAGTTTCGAGTTAGACCAGATGTCATGTTTTGATTCAGCTGTCATCACGAAAGATGATGTTTTGACAAGTTGGGAATAGCCATCAAGTCTTGTAAGATTTTGTCTCATACAAGAAAAAGGCTAATGATTTCATAATGTTACATGTGTTACATACGATTTTCTGGTAAAAACGTGTACCTTATTGAGAAATTCGAACAAGTGTTGCACTGGGTTACATGGCAATTATGTCATGTTTAAGGTTACATTGCTCTGATTACGTTTTGTTCTGATTGCATCCCATATGATTTTTTTGTTTGAGTCACATAAACCTTTTTGAGGGTAAAAGCACATCTCGATCGATTACGTCATGTTTTGTAAGATTGCAGTTCAAAACATTTTGCTCTGGAAGTGATGTCATCTTCCTCCTCTAGAATTTTCTCTTGTATCTCGTTCCCAAAATGCTTTAATGATGTCATCTGATTGTTTCATTTCCTACTGCAATCCTAAAGTGTGCTCATTTTGATTTCAGAGACTGTTCATGTTGTTCTCTCTCTCTCTCTCTCTCTCTCTCTCTCTCTCTCTCTCTCTCTCTCTCTCTCTCTCTCTTTCTCTCTCTTCAAGAGAGAAATTATTAACGTAAAATATTTGTGTGGTCACTGGTGTTAATCTTAGCTTTTGAAATCTGAATGTAGGAAAAGTGTGTAATGGCGTCTAACAAAAAAGTGTTTTGTGAATCTCAAGCAGCTGCATTTCAGGTGATTTTGCCAGTTTTCACAAGCTTGTGTAAGGTAAAGTGAATTTTACTTATTAATACCATGGTATAATAAGGTATATTAAGAGTTTTTTGCCTTAGTGAAATTATTTTGGTAAACCTTTTGCGTATTTTTGTGTGTTCTTGTGTTTGCAATCTCTTGATTTTTCACATGTTATATATTGGTGATTTAATATTTATTTACTTAGCGATTTAAGTATTTGTTAATAATTTAAAATTGCATACTTTATTTAATTTTCATTTACTAAGATTTTATTTTGAAATCTTGAGTGATTCTGAATAGTTTAAATTTTGATTGATTAATTTAATTGCTTGATAAATTAAAGTGTTTGTGATTCATTTTCTTTAGTAATTTAACTCAAGAGTTAATTAAATTTTGTGTTGTTTTTGAGTAAAAGTAAATTTTTTCAGATTGTGAGTTCTAGTTATAAATTTTGAGTTTAAAAATAAATTTTTGTATTTAAAATTTTTAAAAACAGTGTGTCATTTATTGACCACCAGTGAATAGGATTAGTTGTGTGCATAAGGCAAAGTGATAAACGTCTTGTTCCTTTAGTTTTGCTTAAGTAAATTAAGACCAGGGAAACAGTTAAAGTTGTTTGATGGAGTGATGTCCTTTTGCTTTAGTATATTTCTTGTTTAAATGTTGATACATCACACTTGTTTTGATAAACTTAGTTTGATTTTTCATGTGATTAATAAGCTTTTTTAAGGGGTCACTGTTACCTTTAGAGTACTCGGTCATAATTTTTATTGTTATGAGAGTTCAGGTATCTGGCTGATGGGAGGTAAATTTTTGAATTCTGTGATTAGTTGTGTAATAACTAGCTACTTGGTATGCATCGAGACAATAAGAATATATAACATTTTTGGTGCCGAGACTCAGGAACAAAACAAAATATCACTCTGGTTTATGGTGTATACTGGTAGTGTTAGGGATATATTTTGATAGGAGATTGACCACATAGTTATTTTTTGCATTGTATTGTGAATTATTTAGTTGAGTAACTTAGAGAAAATGGCTCTGTTCAATGTTCAGAGGTTTTTAGCAGCCCCTTCCATCCAAGAGTTTACTGAATCCAACCTGAATAAGGCACAGTGGACTGCTTTAGCAGTGGCATGGGGGGAGAGTAATGTGTCTAGTGGTATGATTAAGGCACAAATCAGATGTATTGCAATCCAAGCATTGATGGATTCTGGTGAAATAGATGAAGAATTAGGAGAGGCACAAGAATTGTTGAATGTAGCTGAGGCAGAGTTTATAAATAGGCAGGAGGAATTGAAAGCTAACATTGAGTCTGAGATAAAAAAGAAAGAGAAAAGTGATGCAGGCTGGAAGAGAGAAAATACAGGCAGAAAGAGAAAGAGAGGACAGAGAGAAAGTAGAAGGGAACGAAAGGGAAGAAGAAAGAGCAGCAGAAGAAGAAAGAGAAGAGCAAGAGAGGAAAGGCAGAAAAGAGAAAGAGAAGCAGAAGAAAAAAGAGAAAGAGCAAGAGAGGAAGGGAAGAGAAGAGAAAGAGCAGCAGAAGAAGGAAGAGAAAGAGCAAGAGAGGGACGAGAAAGAGCAAGAGAAGAAAGAGAAAGAGCAAGGAAGCACGAAGATTATGAAAGAGAGGTGAAATTAATAAAAGCTCACTCCAAGTTACCTGTGACACCGTCTAACCACACCCAAGGTAATTCAGACCCTGTATTTGATGTAGTAAGACTGCAGAAGTTAATTCCAAAGCTTACAGAAGAAGCTTCAGATGAGTTTTTTGATCGTTTTGAAAAAGTGGCTTCAGGTATGGGATGGCCAGAGGATAAATGGTCAGTCTTGTTACAGGGTGTTCTCATTGGTAAAGAAAGAAGTGCCTATTTAGCCTCATCAGCTGATCAGTGTAAAGAGTACAAGGTAGTCAAACACACTGTGCTACATGTTTATCAGTTGACCCCTGAGTATTACAATAAAAGGTTCAGATCTTTGAGAAAGGATGACAAGATGATTTTCCTGGATTATGCCTACAAAGTAAGAAGATGTTTCAAACGATGGTTGGAGGCTGCTAAAGTTAAATCTGTGGACGAACTTGAGGAGTCCTAGAGCAATATATTAGAGGAATTCCTGAACACATAAGAGCCTATTTAAGACAGAGAGAGAGAGAGAGAGAGAGAGAGAGAGAGAGAGAGAGAGAGAGAGAGAGAGAGAGAGAGAGAGAGAGAGAGGTTAAGACTCTTGATAAAGTGGCTACACTGAGTGAGGACTTTAACATAATTTTTAGCAAAAGGAATTATAATGTCAAGTACCAGACCCAACAACGCACAGGTTTTAGGTCTCATCCAAATTTCAGGAACATTACAACTGGGAATCCATCTAGTGGTAATGCCAGTGCAAAGCCAGGTAATACCCTTCAGCAGTCATTTTTGTTTTATGATTATTTGGGTCTTTGCACAATGCCAGTAAGCAACAAGGTAAGCAAATAAAAACCACAAACCGACCTATAATCATGTATGTATATATATATTACATTTACAGTATTTGTATATAATACACATATACAGTATATATATACATATAAATAAATATATTTATATGATTTATATATATATATATATATATATATATATATATATATATATTATATATATATATATATATATATTTATATATTATATATTATTATTTATTTATTTTACCCTGAGGAATGCTTACCATGAGCCAGTTATAGACCGAATTGGTTTTTACTTTACTTAGCACATAAAATTCCTTAGTTCTGACTGCAGTTGGTTCAGGTAATCGTAATATACAAAGAAAAAGGAGGTATTACTGAGCTGAGGGCTCTGCTCACAAGGCAGTTTTATAAGTAAAAAAATTTGGGTAAGTTGTAAGATTACATAGTGTATATTTACAATAGCAAGCAATCAGAAGATGAAATGAACTTAGACAGGCATGTAAGGCCTGGGAGTTGAGTAAAATACAAGGCTATGTAGAAGTGAAAACTTAGAAGGTACGTCCGTCTCTGACGATGCTGATAAGGGTGTCATGGGGTTCACGACGCACAAGGCACTATCAAGGAAGGATTCCACTGCTAACATTCCTTCTGTAATGGAGGGATTACGAATGTGCAGAGGGTGCCAAAATTACCTTGAACACACAAATCTACCTAGTTATTCACACACTGGAATTTACTTAACACTGCACTGACTAAGCCTTAACACTGCACTGACTAAGATGAGGCTGATTTAAAACACTGACAATTTACTCAACACTGCACTTACTAAGACAAGGCTGATTTAAAACACGGCACTGGAAAATGAAGTAGGAAGTTCAGTGAGAGAATTCAAAACTATGTGACTAAATGAAAGAACCTTTGTAAACAGAGCACTTTACCTTGTAGAAGAGGTGGCTTTGGCATAGAATTGCTTTGGAGGAGGACTTAAGGGGGCTCACTGGTAATAAGACTTAGGCCTGCAAAGTGGGCCTCTTGGAGGGGCACAGCACTCTGAGGGAGGCAGGAAAGCAAGGGAGAGGGCTGTGTCTCGACTGTGTCCAGGTATGTTTAGGATGCTTTCCTGTCCAGAGGGGGCTAGTGTTGTTCCTCTATGCATGCGCATCATTTTGATTCAGGGTCACCGCATGGTCAATCAAGACCGCTTGCTTCTACGGGGCCCGCTCTTCTCTCTTAATCCATATCGCTGGTTCTGTTCCTTGCCAAGATTAGTCTTCTCACTGCTCCACATTCTGAAACAAGGAACTTAGGGCAGTCACGTGTTTACAGAGAGAAAGGGAGAGAGGTAAACAGAGTGCAATTAAAGGATTTAGGGAGGGGCCAATATTGCTTTGCCCTTCCTTGTCAGGCTGTGCTAAGCAAAGAGACAGTGTTTCCTATTAATGAATCTATATTGAAGCTTTGGAAGACTGGAAGCTTAGGAAGATGTAGCAATATAAAGGATAATGTTCACTTAGGCTGGTAGCTCTCAAACTTTTCCAACTAATGGAACGCCTTTGCTTTTGCTGGTACTTGGCAGAACCTCCTACGATCTCCTCACCCAATACATGTGGAAACCCCGCCCCCCCCTCTTCACACACACACACACGTACATGCTATTATATAAAAGTGCAGTTTAGTATGTACTTTAGTATCAAAATTCTTACCTTATTTAATGTGATGGGTGAGCTTGTTTCTGGGCACAGAGACCATAAAAATTTGGAACTACTCGTATGCTCATTAACTGCATATCAAGTGTTGCACCCAACTTGCTTCAGTATTTGTTTTTGGTTGCAACATAGCAAGAGAAAGCTCTTCACATATATGTTGTTGCAAAGGGCATAAGATGTTTCAGTGCTCCATTTGCTAATTCCGAGTACTCAGGCAGTAGGTTTGCCCAGAAAGGAAGGAGAAAGTCCTTGTTGCATTTAGTTTTCAAAGTAAGGTCAGTTGAAACGTCAATTAACTGTTCTTTTTCAGTTACTGACAGATTCTGCTTCATCACAATGTCTGCATCCATATATGGGTTGCGTAGCCATGTCAGAGGGTTTGACTGCTTTGGAAAATACTCTCGTAGACTATCCTTTTAATTGCTGTAGGTGCTAAATCATGCAGTATCATGTACTGTCAGCGAGTTCTAAGGAGTTTTCGTTCAGGAATGCATGGCAATTTGGCAAACACTCTGTCTGGTTTTTCTTTACACAACCGATCCAGAACTCAGTCTTAAGAAGAAAGGACAATTCTTACTTGAACATTCAAAATGTTGATATTAGAACCTTGTAATGATAAGTTAAACTCATTTCATTTCAAAATTTATCTGCAAGATAGGCCACCTTACATACCCAGACTTCATCAGTGAACGGGTTGACATAGAAAACTTGTGCTCTGTTGAGAAATACTTTATTCTTATTTTTCAGTTCATACACACATGAAAGAGTTTTACCGTGAGATAGCCACTGCACCTCTGTATGTAGTAGCAGAGTTCTGTGAATGGACCCCATCTCATGACACAGTGAGGCAAACACTCGAGAATGAAGAAGCCTAACCTTGATGAAATTTACTACCTTGACTACTTCATTAATTGTCTCTTTTAGATCACTTGGCGTCTTTTTCACAGCTAGTGCCTCTCTGTGAAGGCAGCAGTTTCTATGCTCCACAGCAGGTGCAACGTTTTTTATGAGACCAGTAACCCCCTTTACTTGGCCTGTCATTGCCTTTGCACTGTTAGTGCAGACAGGTATGCACAGGTCCCATCTAAGATCATTTTTGGTGAAGAAGTGTCCAAGATCTTAAATATATCCTCGCCTCTTTTTGTCGTTTTGATAGCTTGGCACAACAGCAGATCTTCTTGCACAGACTCATCTGAAACATATCATACAAACACCAGGAGGACAACTAGACCTGCAACGTCCATAGATTCATCAGGTTGAATGGTGAAGCGCACAGGACTTGTTTTTATGTGATTTATTAACACTGTTTCACAATTTTCTGCCATCTCTTTGATTCGGCGTGATACCGTGTCGTTTGATGGGTATAGTGTCAAGAATCTTGCTGTGTTTCTCTCCTAACATACAGGAAATCACACCTTTCATGCACGGTTTCAATAAAGATTCTGCAATCGTATGAGGTTCACCAGCCTTAGCAATGAGATAACTTACGTAGCCTGAGGCTTCAAGTGCATTTCTATTGTCTTGGAAGGCAAATTTCTTGATGGAAGCAATACTCCCTTTTAACTGATCTCGTTTTCTTATGAAATAATCACTGTTAACGAGCTGTACATGGTTTCATATTAGCCAAAACTTGATTACATTCAACACATTGTCCATCAGGAGCATTTTCATCTCCAACTGACATGAAACCAAATTTTGTGTAACTGTCATCAAATTTGCGCATCTTTGAATATCCAGTACCTGATTTAGCTCTTGAATCTTGTGTCACAGAAGCAGGTATGTGGTTCATGCAAGGATTCTTTTACATCACGAGCTGCACCTGTCTGCTCAACACACCCACTACACTCAGTAGAATCAGTAGATGCATTGTACGTACCACTTACCACCGTCGGCCGTAAGGTGTGGTATTTCAACCAGTTTTCCATCTTAGAAATGTAATTATACAGTGAACAATACAGGAATGCCGCGAAACACGCGTAATGACGCCCAGCGCGGCGGTACTGAGTATCGGGTGTGAGTGGGTGTGACTAGGACGCATACAAACTTCCAACGGACCAGTATGCTTCACGCACAGTTATGGTTATGATGCATCAAAGTCCCCTGTAGTTAACACTACAAACTTACGGGCGGCTCAGGAATGCAAGAGCCCTTGCTGATATGAATCCAGCTAAACAAACCAACATCATCTCGCTCATTTAGAGCGAAAACAGAAAATTTAATTACCATAGAGTACCAAAAAGTCTTCTGAACGAAGACTTATCAACTGTTGCTACTGAAATACAAGAAAATTCGACACTGAACAGATTTAAAGATTGTAATCTCATCTTAATGTTGTCTGCTGGATATTATTTGGGATTCATAAAAATATAGGTACTAAAAGATTTAGTGCTCTTTATAAAACGGTCAAAATAAACGTATATTTATGACCCCTGTTGTTAGATTAAGCCTAGCAAAAAATTGTTGAACGGATATACCGATTCAACTGTACGTTAGTGATGTACACACACTTTTTGTCGTGATTGTTTTCTTAATTGTCATTAGCCAGATTTGGAAAAAAAGCCATTCAGAAATACTTTTATCTTAGTCATATTTGACAGCAGTTAATACACAATATGTATAATTTTAATTTTTGGGAATTAACTGACATCCTAAATGTCACATTATTTGATTAATTAAATCATATTTGCTCTTATGCAGCAGATAAGTTAAGTTCTTTATGTGATGAAGAATATTTTACGTTAATAAAATATTACTGGAATTCTTTTTTTTCTCTCCGCTTTCTTTTCTGGCGCATATTCATTTGTTGACATATTTTTTTGTCACATAAACTGAAGAGACGAGAATGATGACAGTTTCAAAATAAGGAACAAGATGGCTTTTACTGTATGCTGTAGCGATATATAATTGAATATAAATTTATCCTAATATACAGCTAAACCAGATGAAGGAGTTATTTCTGAAACATGGACAACGAAGCTAATAGGTGTTTTGGTATCGTAATAGTGAGATATTTTGTTTCGGACACATTCTGCAACAGGATACGAACGAGTTTGCGAGCAATAAACTCCAAATTTGTAGGTTCTTCTCTAGGAAAGGAATTATGAGAACTTGCTGCCTATCAGCGGCATGTTTTTTAAACGCCCATAAAATCTTGTCATTAGCAACATCATTATCGTTGTTATTTTTCCATTGTTATTTTACATGTTAAATATAGCTGAATTAGGTGTAAGAATTAAGTAGCCTTATTTGTAATTGTTCGTTGGATCACTGATAGAGTAAAAAGACTACTCAACGTGAGTTATAAAATCTAGAGAAATGTTTGCAAGTTTAATTACTATATTAGGTCAAGACGCTTGAGAGAAAACTTTTAGACTCTTGGGATTCTAACAACCTCACTACCTCCGAAATATCGAATGAACGAGGCTTAGTGGCTGTAAGGGAGAAAGGGAAAAGATCGATATATGCTGTAGCGACCCATAGTCATAGACCATGGTAGTGACCAACCGAATGTCATTCATTTCGGAAATCCTTTTCTGTTCGTCGTTTATCGGAGATCTCTGCGGGAGCGTTTTTGTTTCTCTCGTTTATTTTCTAGCAGAGAAAAAATACACTGTATATTCTTCCACGCTGTTAGAAGTTCACTATTAATCCTTGTTTTTAGTTTTCTGCAAAAGAAAACTATTGAGATGGCTTTGTCTGTCTGATCATTCACCCTCCAATCATCAAACATACCAGATTGCAGCCCTGTAGCCTCAGTAGTTTTTATTTTATTTTATTTAAGGTTAAGGTTAGCCATGGATCGTGTGCCTGGCATCGCTAGGTCCTCCGGCGCATCTTCACTTGACCGCATCTGAGGAGCAACTGAGTGCTGCCCGGTCGTGGCTGAGAATTTCACACTGCAGCACATCGAGAGTTCCATACACCATTGCACGCTCTACAGAAAACTTCGGCGAAGTTTTTACTTGTTGAATTATGAAATCGCCATTGAACCTCAGGCTCAGATGAAGTCTCTCTCGAAGAGCGACACAATTACTATATATCCTATCTTGAAGGGTCTCGTCACTCCGAGCTTGGTCGGAGTCTCAGCTTTTCTGTAGAGAAGTGAAAGAAGAGTGAAGGCGTTTGCCTCAACGTTGTTTCCAAATATAATAGCTGCTCGGTCTTTAATGATAAGAAGGAAATTAAATCGTTTAAATGAAGCGTTAATTGTAAAGGCTTCCCTCGTTTGTCAGGTGGATTAACCGGTGATGAAAAAGTTATCTTAAAAGAGGGATAAACGCTTTGTTTTCATCGTGACGCCTGTATTTAAATGATCCCCCCCCCCTCTCTCTCTCTCAATGATAGTTTTCTGTCTGCCTAATCAAGGTTTTTTTAAACCTGTAAGGATAATATCTTACATATGATTAAAATGATCATAATAATATAAAGGTAAACGGGTTGTGCAAAGGAGGGTCTTAAAATGAAAAATAAAAGAAATATATTGTCGACGATTTTATTTTTTGAACAGCCTTTTTTTTTCAGATAATCCGTTCCTACAAAATTTGAAGTGATTAAGGCATTGTCAGACTGCAGTATTAGTTGGAATGATGCATAGAAATAATATATCGACTTTTTATTCAAAATTAAAAGTCATTAGATCGTTTCAGATATTTTAATGGTTTAGACATAATTGCTATTGCTATTTCTTAAGGAAGAATGTATAACTAAATATATAATTTTGTGCTAAGAACTTTACTACATTACGTATTTTATCTTACTTGGAATTTTAACATTACATTAAGAGGGATTGAACATGAAGTTTTATAGATGGAAAAATTTTATCACCGTAGGGTGTTGATATATAATATTATATCTCATTTTGGAATATTATAGCATGAAATTAATTCTCCAATAATTGTATGTTGTCTCGTATTTTAAGTCCCGCATTTTAAAGGTTGACGAAAATTATTTGTCGCAAGAACATTCACGGTTCAACTCTTCTGATCTTATTTGGATCTTTTTTGTTATGGAAAAGCACAAAAGTCACAGATGTAACTATATGAATTGTTTGTTACCAAAGTACAACACAGCTATCCACACAGTCTGTCGACGAGGGAAAAGCTCCGAGAGCCTTCTCTACAGAATTTGCAAACAAAGGCAAATGGGGCTGCTCATTCAAACTTCTTAAGACTTTGTCTGTGCAAAATGAAGATTATTCTGCCTTACTCATTTCCCACACAACTGTTTGGTACAAGTTATTGATACACACACTTGCTCTCTTTGTCTTGAGAAGTTTGAATTAGCCCCCATTTGACACGGTGGGGATAGCTGTGTTGTACTTTGTTAACAAACAATTCATATAGTTACATCTGCGACTTTTGTGCTTTTCCTGTGTATAATGGCTTACAAACTACAGTAGTTGTTGAGAGCTTAGTAGACCTACGTAATAAGACGCTAATTTCCGTGTAAATCGACTTTTTTTCACCAACCACCCTATGTCAGCCATTTTTGAAAACAATGTAGCTGCTGAATGCTACTTTTGGAAACCAATTTTTCTCGACCTGGGAGGTGCTAATATTGCCAGATTTTGGTGGTTATAATGTAATATCGTGTAGGACATAACACGAAAAATATCAATTGCCACGACTTACTGTGACAATGACTATGATGCATTTATCTTAAATCTCAGTATGTACACTCAGCAAGGAAAGAGAGGATACAGTTTTCATTAGATTTCGTTTATCGAATTTTAGTTTTTTTCTTACAGAAAACACATAATCTCGGTAAATTTACTCTAGAATATGAAAATACAATGCAAATTATATCATATATGTTAAATCTGCAAAACAAAAACGTTCAGATACTTAAAAACACCATGCATGTCCGAAGTAATCAGAATTTTTCAGATGACTTCGTTCATAGAGATCTAAAAGATAGTGTGTGGATATCTCGGTATAGTACCGTTTATCAGAACGGCAATATTTACTCGTTTTCCATTATGAACAGGCTTATTATTGCATCATCACACGAGGTAATGATAATTTCTTTAATTTTTACACATTCTTATTTGTATTTCACGGTGTTAAAAGTCAGCTTGAATTAATGGCAGTAAATGTTGTGACAGTTAGGGTAGGTTGACCAAATCTATTTAAATCCGCAAGAGCGTTCTCTATGATGTGAGGAGCATGCACGAGAACTTCGGCGGGAAAACACAAGTAACTGGATGTTTCTTGACGTTGCCATAGTTTCTCTCTCTCTCTCTCCATTGCTAAAACATACTATACAAAATAGTATCGCTCAGTCTCTAAAAGAAAAAATAATTAAATGAGTAGCTCTTCATACAGGCCTAGGCTTACACAACAGCTCTCTCTCTCTCTCTCTCTCTCTCTCTCTCTCTCTCTCTCTCTCTCTCTCTCTCTCTCTCTCTCATAACATTGCATTCGTTCCTTTATTGTTCACCATGGTTTTTGTTGGACATTGCTCAAATTTAACTCTTGATTTCATTATGGATGATCGCGTTTCCGATTATGTAAGCATTCCGTTCATTGTGGTGTCATAAATTCTTTTGTGTAAGGTTACTTGTTAGGTTATGTCAAAAAATTTTTATTTTGCTCAGAACTCTCGCAGCAAATTACAACTTGAACGAATACTGTAAAGTTTACTGCTGCATTTAAGTATCAATGATTTCAGAATCGTAGAATATGATTGAAAGTTATAAGAGGTCAAGGAAAAAACAAAAACAAGACTGAAGCTCCTCCCCTTTCTAAAGTTGCCAGATGTTGTATTATTGAGCAATATATGTCCGAAGATTTAAAACAAAACTGTATCCTAACTTTCATTGCCGAGTGTACATTGTGGTGCGGGGTACCCCCTATTATCTACCTAGGTGGAGGGAGACACGGCTCTGAACAAATAATATGTCATCAAGCGAAACAGAAATTCTAAGGCAGGAATGCCAGACCAGAAGTAATTTCCGCTTATTTGGTTGCCAAATGTAGACTTTGGAAAAGTAAGAAGTAAAAAGCTAGAATAATGATGTCACAAAAACGTCAGTTTTCAGCATATGATGTGCATTTTTCTTCTCCAAAGGTTTTTATATTGGAGGTTAGTTTCTCAAAACCAAGAGAGATGCGTCTTCCCTATTGAAAGACTCACCTTTTGTTGATGTCATCTCTCCCACCGGCGATAGAGAAACCTATAAGAGCGAGGAATGGTTCTAAATAAACTACTAATCACTAAAGAGTCTGGTTTCAGGGCCACTTTAAAACTGGCCAACAAACTCTTCAATATGTTGGTGTGATCTGTACTAAATAGTGAAAGAATATATTAGATTTATTAAAAGCCGCCTTTATACTGATGGTTTCAGAATTTCTAGGAGTTGGGCTCTGTCATTTTAGTTGAACATCAGGAACTGAATCATATTCTGGGTAAGTGACCCTTAGGAAAGGGAAAGGGAGATTTGGATTTCTTAGTATTGACCTAGATATGAGGTCTCAGAACGTTGTAGTATTTAGAGCGCTCTTGTATTTTTGACATTTTTTCATTATTACTAAATATGCTTTGCAGTCTTCGTAAACTAAGTTTTATTTTGGCAAGTGTTTTCTTTTTATTACAACTGGCATGCAGAATGGAGATGGCTAATTATGTGAGGCATTTCTAAAGGTGGCTTATTTAGAGTTAGGATATCCACAGTGTTCAAAAACCAGGCAATTGCCTGAATCTGTAAATAACTTAGGTTTGTTGCTGACAAATATTAGTTCTGGTTCTGGATTTCGTTTGTTCACTATGCCGTAGTTCCACTGAAATGAATCTATTTATAAAAAAATCCGAGATCCGAGACTTTGTCTGAAAAGTTGATAAATGTGTTTGACCAAGCACTCTTGAGCTTGTATGCTACAAAATGTTCAAAAGTTTGGAGTTTGTAAGTGCAAAACTTAGTTGAAGACATTATAAGAAAATAGATGTTTGGCCCTAAAACCAACATGCATTAGGAGAAGGGGCTGTGTAACCTTGCAGAGTTGAAGTGGTTGAAACCTACTTAAAACACTGCTCGGATGTAATGTTGGGACCTCTGTAACCGAAAAGGAGCTATAGTTTTTTGGGTGCCGGCGCAGAATAGCGGTCCCGAAAGCTCTCGACAAGCCTAGCAAATTGGCGAGTTTTTGAGAAATTGCCCAAGAAACGTGCGACTTGGTTAAGGACGGACTATTAGCACTCGATATGGAATTTCTGAGGCAGAACGACATACAAACTTGGTAGCTTACCTGGCATCTGGAGAAAAAGATGTTTGGTAAGAACATAGACGTTCTTCAGGTCATGATTTAACTCTTGTATATGATCTTTAAAAAATAAGCTAGTACAGTAGAACAGCATATGGGATCATGTGGAAGAAAATAGTTTGGATGAGACTACTTTTAATATAGGTACACTGTTGAGGGTACAATGAATGTCTCCAGGGAATGCGGTAAGAAGCTGGAGAAAAATGTAGATGAATCCTCCGTCCCCCCCAAAAAAAAATAATGATAATAAATAAATAAATAAATGGAGAGATAATGAAAGCGGAATAAAGCACATCATGACAATACGAACGAAGGTCAATTATATATTTACTTAAATGTTAAAGGAACCATCGTGAAGGAGTAAATTTAGATATGGTTGAAAACACTTCATTATTATGAAGATGATACGGGGCATAAAGAGAAATCTTGTTATTGTTTGATGTTATTTTATGTAACGTTAAGAGGAATGTACTTACCTCTTGGATAACATTTTCATTACGTAGCTCGAGTCTTGAGGAGATTAAGTCTAGTGAGGGAGATGCCAGGAAATTAATTAGTATTTATGTTTTATTTTATGAAAATATTAACGCTTCAGTGTTAGGAAACTTAGGTGCAAAGTTACTAGTGCACCAATCATATTATTGTTGTAGTTCACAAAAACAGTAAGGTTGCGTTTTGCCAGTGAAATCTGTCAGTCCATGAGCTGGGCTTGAACTTGGGGCTACCATGCAGTGAAGTTCAGGGAAAACCATGTGAGCTACCATGACCCTCAAAAGCCTTAAAAATGAACTCAGTGTTTGCTTGTTACCAACACTAGGTAAAATTGCAAGTGTTGTAGAGGGTGCAAGCAAGGGATCCCAATGATTCTGTTGTAGTGGGTCATTCACTGGTTAAAGTTCCAAGCACGTTTCCATTATGGATGAGATAGGCCTCTTTTGGAGAATGTTTAAAATTTTCAATGCGTGGAAAGGAAAGGTTGCATTAGTATTTAAGTTTGCTGGGGACTATATCACCTTTGTGTTGCTTTCCAATACAGAAGAGATCTCAAACTCATCCCTTGTTTGATCTAATATTCAGACCTTTCAGGGGGGACTGAAGAGAATTATCAAGGGGCAGTTGTGGATAGTATGGTACCAGTCAAGCTGCAGAAAATGCACTTTATATAATCACACAGCGATAGGCTGTCACATTCTTTTACTGATCTGATCTAATAAGTGTTATTTCATTCAAGTCTTCCATTGGCCTCACTTGGAAATTGTTCCTCTTCCAGTGTGCTTCTTGTAGCTCATTAAATCTCTACTCTTGTTTTTTGTGGCATTTTCTTGAAATTTATGGAATATTTGGTCCCATCATAGCTGCCGTAATAGGTTGTTCATATTATTTTCCTTCAAAATGGCATTATTGGCCAGTGTGTGGTAAACATAGTAAAATATTTCGGTCAGTAAGTATGTCAAGAAACCTTCAACTGTGTAATGCCCTTGTGAAATGATGATCAGTCCTGTCTCTATTATTGCTGAAAATTTAAAAGCCCGTGTTCTGGTATATGTGGCCTTACAGTATGGTATGCACTTAATAGGGTAATTATGTGACCTGGGTATATAGAATCACCGCAACATACAGATGTCCCATCCAATTCAGTGGTTTATAGCAATCATTTAAATGCTGCATCATTCTTTCTGCTACAGTAGATAGGTGTATGGAGTCGGCCTTTAGGGCATAATAGCAGTTAGGGTCTGCGTCTGCCAGCAGAAGTGCGTTGACAACTGGAATGAACCACTGATGAAGATCCAGTCGGCAATGATCTATCTATATTTTTGGAGGAAAACAACTGCTGTATAGGCTTCTAAAGAACTAGGTTCCTCCATTTTACCTGGCTACTTGAAGAATGATTTTCTACGTTTTAAGATTGTTTGTTGAAGTAATCTTTGCTTGATGATCATCCCAATTCTTCCAGACAACATTCTCAATTTTCACTTTCAGTGTGAAAACAGTCTGATATATATGCTTACTAAAGCCATCTATAATACTTTTATTATTATTATAGTCATTCAGAAGATGAACCCTATTCATATGGAACAAGCCCACGGGGGCCATTGACTTAAAATTCAAGCTTCCAAAAAATATAGTGTTCATTTGAAAGAAATAACTGAAGGTAATAGGAAATGCAGAAAGAAGTAGTTAGAAAAGAGAAAAATAGATTAACAGATTAATAAATAAATAGGTAAAAATTTGAGTTTTTAAAATACAAGGATAATTGTATTAGGGTAATGATGTATTGCATCTTCACTTGAACTTTTGAGATTCTGATTGCACAACATCTTCAGGGAGACGGTTCTACAGTCCAACGGTTTGAGGGATAAAGGACCTCAGGAACTGAGAATTTCGAGAACAAGGTATATTTATTGCATATTGATGCTGCTGTTCAGCAAATCTGGTTGCTCTTGACAGGAAAAAAAGGATCAGGGATCAATTGTGAATATGAAAGATCTCTTAAAATACAACTTACGAAAAATAGACAAAGAGGAGACCATCTGTTGATGATCCAGATCATTATTGCTAAATGTTAGGGAACAGACACATACCACCACAAACCTCTCTATCTAAAAGAGATAATTATCTGTAGAAAGAGACATCCACACCAGAGAGCAGCATTCTAGTAAAGGAAGGACAAATGACCTGAAACAGGTTGCATTGATTTTATCATATATAAATATATGAGGCCTCTTGTACAATATCTAACTTTCAAGCAGCATTTGCTGACGCTTTTATTAGATATTTCTAAAAAGTAAGATGTGAGTCAAAGGTTTCACCAAACTTCAGACTCATTCAGCAAAGTCCCATTCACTTGAGGGGAGGATGGGGTGGAAAATCTGTACGAGATCTACTAATCAATAGTGTTTTCGTTTTATTGGAGTTCAGCCTCATACCCCACCAACTACATGCACAAATCTGCTTCAGGTTATGATTGAGACTAAGGGCAGTTTCATTTCTTATAAGTGGAAACTTGCATCATCAGTATATTGAACAATCTTGTTTTCCAGGCCAACAACCATATCACTTGTATACACTGAAAATAACAGTGGGCCAAGAACTCTATCTTGTGGAACTCTAGACACAATAGATCTTGGTTTCCTAAAGATCCCATCATCAGCAACTCGCTGCAGCCTACCTGTAAGGAAGTCTTGAAGTAATCCTATAACATAGCCATCCACTCCAAGAATCTGAAGTTTATAAATAAATTTCTTGAGTTACTAAATCGAAAGGACCACTAAAATCTATTTGAATTACTCTACACTCAAAACCCTTATCAAGGTTCTCTTGCAAATGGCACATCAAATCTAAAAGCGCATCACAGGTACTGTGTACCTAACTACTTCCTATATGCATATTGACTCGTAACTAACAATCCTTTAGATTCCACATATTTGTATAATGGCTTAAAAATAAGGCTTTCTTTAGCATTGGAGAGCAGAGGGAGAATAGAAATTGGCCGTCTGTTACTGCAGTCTGTAGATATGACCCTCTTTCAAAAGTCATGTGTTACTAAGCTTGCGCTCATCCGCAGAGATGCTGTGTTGACATAAAAATCCATATAATCTACTAATCTTGGGAGACAACACACTAGAAACCTTTTTAAAAAACAAAAGGAAGAAACCATCAGAATCTTCACCCCAGCTTTCAAGATTATCAAGAATTTTCATAACATACCTAGAGCAAAATACAAATTTTGTAAGAAAAGGTTCAGTATGCCACATATCAGGAAGAGGGACATCCTTAGCTGACTGTTTAGCTTCAAAAGCTAGATGAATCAGTTCAACCTTTGCCTTAGAGCCACTAACCAATCTGCCATCATCTGTTAGTAGTGGTGGAATGGAAGACAAGCCAGACACAATGATAGAGGATGCCAATTTGGTCCACCACAGATGAGGCTGAGTAAATCCTTCAAGTTTACACTTTAAGGAATTATTGTAATGTCTCTCAGCTATATTTTAAATTCTATTTGCAGCATGGTGAAACTCAACAAAATCGGTGTACTTTTTATGTGAATAATTTCATCTCCATATCTTGAATTTGGTCTGTTTGTGATGGTAAGCTCATCTACATGTATTATTAAAACATAGCTGGTCATTTGTTTTGAGTTTGATGACCATTCTAGGGACATACCTTATTAAAATGTTCATCAGCATTTCATTTAACTTCTTCTTGGGACCTGATCTGATATAGCATCTGAAATATTATGTGCCTGACAAGCTTCAATTGTGCGATCCCAGTTTGCTCAAGACTTCAGCCAGACTATTTCTCCAGTAGTGGCATTAGGAATAAACTGATTGACAGATATAACCATCTCGGTGGCGTAAAGGTCGGAGCTGCTTACGTACTCGCAGACCTTGGACATGATGATAATTGGAACATCTGTGAATATGAGGTCTAATCCATTACCAGAAATATGCTTGGGTTCCTCAGTTAGCTGGACAAAATTGGAGGGTGCACAGAGCTCGAGAGCAGACTGGCCATGTTGGTCCATGTAATTTGAATTAAACCACTTGCTGTGCTTTGTATTGCAGTCCCACAAATAACGAATGAAGCTTTTGAATCCTGTGACTGAACCTTAATAATCCCTCCCAAGAGACAGTCATTATAGAAGTGTCAATATTGGATTGCGATAAACAGCAAATACGCAAACGTTGTAGAACTTACTGAAGATCTTAAAACAAAGAACTTCATGGCAACTACACTTCAAGTTTTTCTGATGATAAACAGGTTGTTCAGACTTAGTGTATGCAGCCATACCTTGCACTTGTGGGATGTTACGATGATGAATAAAGTCGGGGCTATCAAACCCAGGGATCAGAAAATCAACCATTGACTTGTTACTACATACAAGTGTCTAAAATAACAACATCAAATCATAGATACAGGCACAGCTCTGGAGATCAAGAAAATTTGACCTTATGGCTCGAGTATTTGAATAAAGTACTCTGCAGTTTTTCTTATAGTAATGACGAGTAGGGCCAGGATTCGGCTCAGTGTCTCCCAAAAGAATTAATATTAACAACATAATATCAGAATTAAAACTAGTAACTACATTTAACAGCAGCATAGTAAAATCATCAGAAAAGCGAATGATAAAATCAACATCAGCAGTATATAGGCTATTTACAATTCATTAAAAGAATGAATAAAGCTGACCATATGTCATGAAAAAAGCTCCTTAAGCAACGGGTTAATAAGATGGATCTGGGACACCTTGTAAGGCAAAAAAGAAACCCACCAGGTTTGCCACAACATCTGAGGGAGGGCAGACACGATGGATTGAGAAATTATACAAAGCTGAGAAGAAAAGATTAGGTAAAGAAAAGGACACTTTCCTGATCATCCACCAAGCAAATCTTGCTTTCTTATCAGCATGTCCTACAGACTTTTTGAAAAAACAGGAAAGTGAACAAAAAAGAGAAGAAATGCCTAATTGTGCCATTAAACAAGGGAACTCAAACCCAAGACCATGGAAGGCCAAAGTACAATGGCTATGGTATAGTCCAAGGTTTGAGAACAAGGTTTGTATTCGAAGTGACCTTCACTTAGAAAGGTTACCTATCAAGGCTAAAAGGTCCCTTCCACCTGCTGGTTTGGTTTCGGAGTATCCTTCTAGAAGAATTGCCTATCAAGGCTAAAAGGTCCCTTCCACCTGCTGGTTTGATTTCGGAGTATTCTTCTCCTAGAAGAGTTGCCTATCAAGGCTAAAAGGTCCCTTCCTCCTGCTGGTTTGATTTCGGAATATCCTTCTCCTAGAAGAGTTGCCTATCAAGGCTAAAAGGGTCCCTCCACCTGCTGGTTTGATTTCGGAGTATCCTTCTCCTAGAAGAGTTGCCTATGAAGGCTAAAAGGTCCCTTCCACCTGCTGGTTTGATTTCAAGTATCCTTCTCCTAGAAGAGTTGCCTATCAAGGCTAAAAGGTCCCTTCCACCTGCTGGTTTGATTTCGGAGTATCCTTCTCCTAGAAGAGTTGCCTATGAAGGCTAAAAGGTCCCTTCCACCTGCTGGTTTGATTTCGGAGTATCCTTCTCCTAGAAGAGTTGCCTATGAAGGCTAAAAGGTCCCTTCCTCCTGCTGGTTTGATTTCGGAGTATCCTTCTCCTAGAAGAGTTGCCTATCAAGGCTAAAAGGATCCTTCCACCTGCTGGTTTGATTTCGGAGTATCCTTCTCCTAGAAGAGTTGCCTATCAAGGCTAAAAGGTCCCTTCCACCTGCTGGTTTGATTTCGGAGTATCCTTCTCCTAGAAGAGTTGCCTATGAAGGCTAAAAGGTCCCTTCCACCTGCTGGTTTGATTTCGGAGTATCCTTCTCCTAGAAGAGTTGCCTATCAAGGCTAAAAGGTCCCTTCCACCTGCTGGCTTGATTTCGGAGCATCCTTCTCCTAGAAGAATTGCCTATGAAGGATAAAAGGTCCCTTCCACCTGCTGGCTTGATTTCGGAGTATCCTTCTCCTAGAAGAATTGCCTATGAAGGTTAAAAGGTCCCTTCCACCTGCTGGCTTGATTTCGGTATCCTTCTCTCTAGAAGAATTGCCTATGAAGGATAAAAGGTCCCTTCCACCTGCTGGTTTGATTTCAGAAGAGTTGCCTATCAAGGCTAAAAGGTCCCTTCCACCTGCTGGTTTGATTTCGGAGTATCCTTCTCCTAGAAGAGTTGCCTATCAAGGATAAAAGTCCTTCCACCTGCTGGCTTGATTTCGGAATCCTTCTCCTAGAAGAATTACCTATGAAGTCCCTTCCACCTGCTGGTTTGATTTTGGAGTATCCTTCTCCTAGAAGAATTGCCTTGCCCTTCCACCTGCTGGCTTGATTTCGGGTATCCTTCTCCTGAAGGCTAAAAGGTCCCTTCCACCTGCTGGTTTGATTTGATTTCTAAAAGGTCCTCCTGGCTTGATTTCTCCTTCTCCTAGAAAATTGCCCATGAAGATAAAGGTCCTTCCACCTGCTGGCTTGATTTCAAAAATCCTTCTCCTAGAAGGCTAAGGATAAAAGGTCCCTTCCACCTGCTGGTTTGATTCCTTCTCCTAGAAGAATTGCCTATCCTTCCACCTGCTGGCTTGAAGAAGTTGCCTATGAAGGATAAAAGGTCCCTTCCACCTGCTGGTTTGATTTCGGAGTATCCTTCTCCTAGAAGAATTGCCTATGAAGGATAAAAGGTCCCTTCCACCTGCTGGCTTGATTTCGGAGTATCCTTCTCCTAGAAGAATTGCCTATGAAGGATAAAAGGTCCCTTCCACCTGCTGGCTTGATTTCGGAGTATCCTTCTCCTAGAAGAGTTGCCTATCAAGGCTAGGGTCCCTTCCACCTGCTGGCTTGATTTCGGTGATTTTATCCTTCTCCTAGAAGTCCAAGGATAAAAGGTCCTTCCACCTGCTGGTTTGATTTCGGAGTATCCTTCTCCTAGAAGAATTGCCTATGAAGGATAAAAGGTCCCTTCCACCTGCTGGTTTGATTTCGGAGTATCCTTCTCCTAGAAGAATTGCCTATGAAGGATAAAAGGTCCCTTCCACCTGCTGGCTTGATTTCGGAGTATCCTTCTCCTAGAAGAATTGCCTATGAAGGATAAAAGTCCCTTCCACCTGCTGGAATGATTTCAGAGTATCCTTCTCCTAGAAGAGTTGCCTATCAAGGCTAAAACCTGCTGGTCCCTTCCACCTGCTGGTTTGATTTCTATCCTTCTCCTATTGCTTATCAAGGCTAAAAGGTCCCTTCCACCTGCTGGTTTGATTTCGGAGTATCCTTCTCCTAGAAGAATTGCCCATGAAGGATAAAAGGTCCCTTCCACCTGCTGGCTTGATTTCGGAGTATCCTTCTCCTAGAAGAGTTGCTTATGAAGGATAAAAGGTCCCTTCCACCTGCTGGCTTGATTTCGGGTATCCTTCTCCTAGAAGAATTGCCTATGAAGGATAAAAGGTCCTTCCACCTGCTGGCTTGATTTCGGAGTATCCCTCTCCTAGAAGAATTGCCTATGTAAAAGGTCCCTTCCACCTGCTGGTTTGATTTCCAGAGTATCCTTCTTCTAGAAGAATTGCCTAGAAGGATAAAAGGTCCCTTCCACCTGCTGGCTTGATTTCGTGATATCCTTCTCCTAGAAGAATTGCCTATGAAGGATAAAAGGTCCCTTCCACCTGCTGGCTTGATTTCGGAGTATCCTTCTCCTAGAAGAGTTGCCTATCAAGGCTAAAAGGTCCCTTCCACCTGCTGGCTTGATTTCGGTGTATCCTTCTCCTAGAAGAATTGCTTATCAAGGATAAAAGGTCCCTTCCACCTGCTGGTTTGATTTCGGAGTATCCTTCTCCTAGAAGAATTGCCTATGAAGGATAAAAGGTCCCTTCCACCTGCTGGTTTGATTTCGGAGTATCCTTCTCCTAGAAGAATTGCCTATGAAGGATAAAAGGTCCCTTCCACCTGCTGGCTTGATTTCGGAGTATCCTTCTCCTAGAAGAGTTGCCTATCAAGGCTAAAAGGTTCCTTCCACCTGCTGGTTTGATTTCGGAGTATCCTTCTCCTAGAAGAGTTGCCTATGAAGGCTAAAAGGTCCCTTCCACCTGCTGGTTTGATTTCGGAGTATCCTTCTCATAGAAGAGTTGCTTATCAAGGCTAAAAGGTCCCTTCCACCTGCTGGTTTGATTTTGGAGTATCCTAGATGAGTTGCTTATTAAGGCTAAAAGGGCCCCTCCACCTGCTGGTTTGATTTTAGAGTCTCTTTCAAGGCTAAAAGGTCCTTTCCACCTGCTGGTTTGATTTCGGAGTACCCTTCTCCTAGAAGAGTTGCCTATCAAGGCTAAAAGGTCCCTTCCACCTGCTGGTTTGATTGCAGAGTACCCTTCTAGAAGAATTGCCTGTCAAGGCTAAAAGGGCCCTTTCACCTGCTGGTTTGATTTTGGAGTGTCCCTATCCTAGAAGAGTTGCCTATCAAGGCTAAAAGGTCCCTTCCACCTGCTGGTTTGATTTCGGAGTGTCCCTCTCCTAGAAGAGTTGCCTATCAAGGCTAAAAGGTCCCTTCCACCTGCTGGTTTGATTTCGGAGTATCCTTCTTCTAGAAGAGTTACCTGACAATGCTAAAGAGTCTCCTCTACCCTAAATAGTGTAGGCAGGGACGTCACCCCCTGAAATGAATGTTGCTATGGAAAAGATATTAACCCACTACCCATTCTTGATTTATAGGCCTGGAAAGCATGATGTGCCCCAAGTGTTAGCTCAAGTACCCATGGTACTATGATAAGCCTCATTGACTTTCTGTCCTCCTTGGGTTCATTTACTTGCTGCTTTCATGAAAAGGTGCACAGGTTGGCTTACATGGATGTTTATCATCTGATTCTTCTCTATCTTTTGTAGTAGGTCCTGGCTCTTTAGTATCATCCCTCCCGAATGGTGAGTGTCATGTTCTTCTTTGGCTTCTGTCCTGATTGATAATGCATTTTCATCTTGTTCTCCTTTGAATTCTTCATTACTTTCTGACCCTTATTTTTATAGCTTTTTTGTTTTATTCACATTTTTTATAAACTGTCCTAGCTCTCAACTCACGAACAACAGGCTGTTGGTGAGATAATTCAGAGTCATCTTGAGCCACTTACCAATGAAGGGTTGAAGGTAATCAAGGGGGTGCTTTCAGCAAAATACGGTTTTGTTAGTAGAAGAGAGAGGAATGCTGAAGATCCCTTGAGCTCATCCTGACATAGTTCAAGGTTGCCACTGACTTCTTGTGAGAAAGTTAATCAGGCGAAAATGCACTTAGAAGGGGTCTGCAGCGTAATGATGATTAGCTGAATGTAACATCCACATTACATTATATTTCATATGAATGCTTGGTGATGAGAATGAAAGCTTATTTAATAATCTACCTTTCTCTTTCAAGTATATGTTACGTCTGTTTATTAACGAATATATAATTGAAGGAGAAAATTGGATTGTAAATAAGCTTTCTTTTGGACCACTTAGTAATTATATCAGATATAACATTGCTGTCCAGACATGTTACATTTAGCCAGATATCATCAAGCATATTTGCAAGATTAAGAAAAAATAGACTACAATTATATTTTCAGGAGTGGCAGTATACCATATACAATTCTTGTGTACCTGTGGCTCTACAGAGAAATGTCAGAGAATGTGAAGTAGTGTATCAAGAAAGTTATAATTTTTTCTTACCTCTAACCCGTTAACTCCTTGCCATTTTTATTGATCCGCTGCCTCCTTTCCTGAGGAACCAGACTGCTAAAACTTCAGCCTTGGAGACTGGAGCCTCTCAATTTCCATACTCTCCACATTTGTCAATGGATAAGGAATGCTGCCTTTCTATCATTCTCCACCAGGTTGTGCCACATACAAGCGCTGATATTCATCACCCAATCTCGTGGTCATCACACACGGAAAGTCTCAATTTTGATGAAAATAACCTATTTAACCTCTTAAGAGAATGGCAGAAAGTTGCAAATAATATTCCCTTGACTGGTCGCTGATTTTGGTGGGGAAGAATAACATCTATAGCATATTGTATTTTTTTTTTTTTTTTTTTTTTTTACATTTTATTAAGGCACCTTCCAGAGTTGTCTGTTTTGTTTGGTATTCTAATGAAGATAGATTTTATTTAATTGTATTTGAGGCAAATAACTGGTTACAAGTTGAGGGGGAATGGTTGTTGTTAGGTTATGGTTTAATTAGAATGTATCTTCTGTATGTTAAGTCCTGCAAGATTAATGATTGTTTACCTCACGATTGGTCATTATGGAATACAACCCAGTCAAAGAAATAGAGCTGATTGTATCTCAGTGGAATCGTACATATTAACTACTTCAATATCTTTAATGGTTCTGTGTATTCCTATGCGACTCTTCCCTTCAAGTTTTTTTTTTTCCCAAGACGAAAATGTGGTTAACCTCCTTTCCAATAGCCCAAATGGTCAGTTACGGTACATCAAAAGGTACTGCAAGGGACGACAGTTGAAGGTGCTTTGTTTTTACGTGGTAAAGTTTAACTCATAATATCGGTCTGTTTTGAAAAATTCTTTCTTGGTATATGAGATTTTTTAAATCTTTGTCCGTTCTTCCAACATAATGAAAGCAAAGGCAGTCAATTATTCCATGACCCCGATGTTACTTGTCTAGATTTTGTTTCTCGTCTATCTCTTTTCCTTGTATTCTGTTTCGGCCCTTGTTTGAGTGAGTTCTGCTTTAAGGCAGCTTCGTGAAACATTCCAGCCCTTTACTGTACTATGCATAGTACTACTGCTTGTTGGAGATAACAAAAATAGTATTGCTGTTCGGAGACTTTTTTTTCTCTATTGAAAAATTGGAAATCTGTGCTCACTAATGTTTTCCCTGGGATATTTACTCTCTCATCGTGCAAGAAACAGATCTATTACTTAAAAACAGAAGGCTGAACCCTTCTGGTGGCAACCCCTAGGAGATCCAGGGGAGTGAGACCAGGGTAGATGGCAAGTTTGAAATCAGAAGAGGCAAGAACGCTTCTCAGTATGAACTATGTTGGCCACTGATGGCAGAAAAGCATGATTTGGAAAGTTTGGACACCTTTGATGTATGTGGAGTAGTTGCTTCATCATGGCTGTGCTCTGCTGTAGTTTGGTTTGTCCCTCTGGAAACTCATCTTAGAAGACGGAACGAAGAAGCCACATGTGCCCTAGCACTTGAATGAAAGAAGGACTGAGACCTAAGAAAGAATCGTTAGTTTTTTGTAGATAGAATTTTGAACTGTGTTTTGGTGATCAGAGTTTCGCTCCCCTCGACTGGCTGCGTAAGATAGTTTTATATAATATATATGTGGTGAAAGGGCAGTCAGTTATGAATCGCACAGATTAGGTGACTGTGTCCTCTGTTTTTCTCTTAGCCGTGAAGAAATCTCGCTTCTGCTTTTTCGGGACTAGTAAACTTAGGACTTTTTTTTGTTGTGTTTATTAGAGGTGCAGTAATATATAATATATTTTATATAAATATAATATAATATATATATATATATATATATATATATATATATATATATATATATATATATATGTATATATATATATATATATATATATATATATATATATATAATACATATAATTATATATATACTGACTATATATATATATATATATCTCTCATATATATATATATATATATATATATACCCATATATATACAATATATAAATATATATATATAACCTATACAACTGCACATACATATAATTATATATATATATATGTATATATGTAACTATATATATATATATATTTATAACTTATATATATATATATGACCCAATATATAACATTTCATTTATTTTATATATTATCCCTTAGATAGATAGACAGAGAATAAGAGAGAAATCTGGTAACACGTTTACTGTACCGCTGGTCGTTCGATTAGCGTAATCTATCTACGTTGTGTCAGGCCAAGATTTGGATGGGTGGCTACCATGAAATGCTAGGTGCTGTTGCCACATAACATCTGTGGGGCTAGACGTGGATCAGGCAGCCCACCCCAACAATGATTGCAGAAAACCGGAGGGTCAGAAAGCAGTTCCTGAACCCACCCCTAAAGGGAAAAGGTTGTATGTTTTATATGTATATATAAGCTAACTGCTTATATATATATATATATTATATATAACTATATATATATATATAATGACCCAACATTTGGATAACAATTGAAATAAATGGTTAGATTGAACTGTATCCTTCTGGGGTGAATAAGAATACGTAATCAAATGCAACACACAATTTTCTTACCCAGTACAACATTTTAAAACAAAAGGTCTGACTTGAAAGCTAGTTGTAATGGTTACTTTAAATTACTTTATTTACACAATAAGCAAGTGGATAAATGAGGGCAAGATGCAATCCAGCCCACAATTTCAGGGCCATACAATCTAACAAGCCAGACAACTGGAGATGTCTGAGGGTTAGCAACTGAATTTACAGGAATTTACACAATGGAGTAAATGTTGACTGGTTGCAAACCAGTAGGACAATTTAACTAAATAAACACCATTACAGGACAATTACATACCTTTCAAGAAAAGATATTCAAACTGAACATGAATCATAAATGGTGAGCCACGGCTCCAGATTGACAAGCCTGAAGTGGATAACAGGAGCCGATGGCTTGCAATGTAGCAATGGAATTCATACCTCTTAGGGCAAGATCTTACAGGTGGTGGTTGCAGAAAGATGAGGGGGCAAGACAACAAGTATATGGAAATATATTTATTCTAGATGAGCTGAGTACATAAGGATTTTCTCATCAACACTATTCTAGCACTATGGAGGGAGGCTTTAACCTTATGTCTTTGAAAGCAAGGGGTATTCTATCCCTAAACTTAATTCCTACAAGGGGCAATAAATCATTGAGCTTATGCCACAAGGAGCACACAAAGGAATAGCAGTGGGATTTCCAGGAGAGTTACTTTGTGGGTCGAGAGAAAATGAAATGGAAATAAGACGTTTAGTCTTAGGAAAAGGCTACTGGCACTCAGATGTTAATTCTCAGACACAGCGTGTATATCTTTAGTTATTTATTTTATATTATGTATAGATAAATCTTCCTAACAACTGAACGGAGTTGCATTAACCCCCTTTTGTACCAGCTTAGACAGAGGACGAGGAGTGGTAGCGTCTCGTAGGTTGGGACTGCGGACACACATCTGTTCTCCTCTCGATTAGCGTGATGACTGCCTCCTTTCAGGATGTTGGAGGCCAAGATCATTGGGGTGGGTGTCTGGAATAACAATCTGGGATGAAATTTCAAAACAGATTTTGCCACAGGTCACATTGTCAAGGGCTAGAAAGGCTAGCAATCAGGCAGCCCACCCCCTAACAATGATTGCTTGAGAAAACATTTCAGAAAGGGACACTCTCTTAAACCACTAAAGGGTAACTCGGTCTGTATCCCTTACCCCTGGTCTCGTATATCTATTTAGGAAATCCATCTCTATGGATTCTTGGAAAAATATATGTGGTGGCTTAAAATTTATAATAATTATATATATATGATTATATAAAATATGTACAATATATACTATATATATATTGTTATGAACCACTTTTGATAAGTGGTTCTTTAAATACAGAAAGTTAATGGACTGGAATGACTGAAAATGAGGCAGACAAAGGAGGAAGGGCTGAACGAAACAAAATAAATTACCTTAAACTAATTTATTACAACAAATGTTATATACATTATGTTTCAAGTGAAATCAGTTTGGCATTAAACAAATCACATTTAAAACAAAGTCAAAAGAAAAAACAAATGTGCTAAAACTGGTTACTTTACAAAACCATCAATTAACACAAATAAACACAGCAATCATACAATACCTCAAATCAACAATGAGATGCAAGTCACCAAACAATTTAGCTTCAGTGGTAACAATCATTACAATGCAAATAAACAACAGGCAAGAAATGTCTGCACAGGTTAAAACATAATTAACAATAACCAAGAAAACATAATTAACAACAATGGAGTAAATAATTGACTGGCATAAACATAACCAAGCAGGACAATTGGTTAACAATAAATAAACACCATTACAGGACAGACAGACCCACCTGTCAAGAAAAGATATTCAAAACTCCGAATCATCGAATCAGCCAGTGACTGAGCCACATCCAACTCCAGATGATAACAGAAACTCAGACAGCAAATCTGGATAACAGGAACCAATGGCTTGCAGATGACTATGATTTAGTCATCCAACCATCCTCTTACAGCCAACAGGTAACATGATCCTTAAACATAAAGTGGTGGTTGCTGAAAGATGACTCGCTGCAAGACAAAACCTGACTGCCACTGTCAGAAATATAATTCTAGATGAGCTGAGTCAACTTTTCTCATCAAAACTAAAAAAAAAAAGTCTAGCACAACCCACAAGGGAATCGGCAAACGATTGTCCCAACAGAAGTACTAAACCTCACACCTTGAAAAAAAAAAAAAAAAAAAATTCTTTTTTATCCCTAAACTTAATTCTCTCTCAAGTGGCAATAAAGATAAAACAGAACCGATTGAAACACGCTTTATGCCCACTTTTGATTCAGGAGGTTCTTTAAAACAGAAAGTTAGCAGGA
This sequence comes from Macrobrachium rosenbergii, assembly GCF_040412425.1. NCBI lineage: Eukaryota > Metazoa > Arthropoda > Malacostraca > Decapoda > Palaemonidae > Macrobrachium > Macrobrachium rosenbergii. Next base: position 30,770,490 of record NC_089749.1, read on the forward strand.
CTGGGATTTCTGGCAGGAGAGTTACAAAGGAGGGTCTGAGACAAAATAAATGGAAACTAATTTATTACAACAAAGTTTATCTTATGTAAAGGCTACTTTGGCACTAAACAAATGTTTAATTAACAGACACAAAAGAAGCATGTATAAATTCTAAAACTAGTTGCTTTACAAAAAACCATCAATAACAAATAATAAACACAGCAATCATTACAATGATCTTCCTTCAACAACTGAACACCAAACACTTTAGTTGCATTAACCCAATTTGTACCAGCAAATAAACAACAGAGGAAATAGGCAGGAGTGGTAAAACGTAATTAACAATAACCAGGTTAAACATAATTAACAACAATCACACATCTGTTCTCCTCTCAGTTAAACTGATGACTGCCTCCTTCTCAGGATGTTGGAGGATTGTCACCTCGTAGTCATCCCGGGTGCGGGATGGGGAACAACTGTCTGGAATAACAATCTGGGACCAGTAAAATTTCAAAACAGATTTTGGTTTACAGGTCACCTCTTTGTCAAGGGGAGAGAAAGGCTAGCAAATCCTTTGGATGCACTTATGGTGACTAACTAGTGAGTCTTGAGCAACATTTCGCAAGCCAACAGACACTCTCTTAAACCAAAGACTCCTTGTAACTCGGTCTGTGGGCCTATACCTTAAACCTGGTCTCTGTCAGTCCTATTTAGACAATCCATCTCAACTTTCTTGGAAAAATAAAAAGTAAGGTGGCTTAAAAACCCATAATAATTATATATATATGATTATAAAACTAAATATATACAATATATACTATATATATATATATATATATATATATATATATATATATATATATATATATATATATATATATATTTATATATATATATATTATATTTATTTTATTATGTGTGTTTAAAAGGACCACCGCATGAGTGGCAGATCTTATTGCTATTCATTGCGTTTTCTTATTGAAGATTTTATTTGTTCTGGGGGTGGAGAAAAATTCGTAAATTTATCTAGATGTATAACGTTTCAAATCTTAGTTATTTTCTAATACTAATATAGGTATACATTTCTGGCTCTGGAATCAGCTGAAAATGATAAATCATAAGTAAGGAAATTAAACTGCATTACAGTAAAAGTCTTGTACGAAACCTTAATCCACAAATAAGTCACGCAATAACATGGTCTTTAAAGGTAATTTAAACTGGACGGGCTTAAAATCAAAGCACGTTATTACATAGTTCTGAAGCATTAAACATTTAAAAATATTATTCACAAAACTGTTTGTGATATGAATTTTCATATACTAGAGAAAAGGTCATTTAATCAACCGTTTAGTTAATATAAGTTAATATATCTAAGATTTAAATATATATATCTAAGATGTAAATATAAAAATATATCTGTATTTAAATGTACCCCAGATTAATTTAGCTGTCTGTTCTGTGATGTATAATGCTTGCTTTTATTTGAAGACTCCTTTTTTTCTTACTGGCGTCCGTGTTGTTATATTTTCGACGAGTGCCTCACTCGTTAAGGGTTCTCCATGCTCTCGCAATGCTTGGCTTTTCTGCAATCCCGATTGTGGATGCCCTTTCACGCGGTGTGAAGAATCTGAGGTGCACATATCTATAAAAAAAACATTACGGAGTTAACAGCCCTCTGTGCTATGTGACATGTATGTGTACTGGTATATGACGCCAGTTCTCCGTAGGTCATTACTCATTAGGGTTCGCAGTATGACTCCAGTTTTCCATAAGTCATTAGTTTTTGCAGTATGACTCCAGTATTCACAGTGACTTCAGTTCTCCATAAGTCATTAGGATTCGCAGTATGACTCCAGTTCTCCATAAGTCATTAGGATTCGCAGTATGACTCCAGTTCTCCATAAGTCATTAGTATTCGCAGTATGACCCCAGTTCTCCATAAGTCATTAGGATTCGCAATATGACTCCAGTTCTCCATAAGTCATTAAGGTTCGCAGTATGACTCCAGTTTTCCATAAGTCGTTAGTATTTGCAGTATGACTCCAGCATTCACAGTGACTCCAGTTCTCCATAAGTCATTAGGATTCACAATATGACTACAGTCCTCCATAAGTCATTAGGATTCGCAGCATGACTCCAGTTCTCCATAAGTCATTAGGATTCGCAGTATGACTCCAGCTCTCCATAAGTCATTAGTATTCCAGTTGACTCAGTTCTCCATAAGTTATTAGGATTCGCAAGTTCTCCATAAGTCATTAAGGTTCGCAGGATGACTCCAATTTTCCATAAGTCGTTAGTATTTGCAGTGTGACTCCAGCATTCACAGTGACTCTAGTTCTCCATAAGTCATTAGGATTCACAGTATGACTCCAGTTCTCCATAAGTCATTAGGATTCACAGTATGACTCCAGTTCTCCATAAGTCATTAGGATTCGCAGTATGACTCCAGTTCTCCCAAGTCATTATATTCACAGTATGACTCCAGTTTTCCATAAGTCATTAGTATTTGCAGTATGACTCCAGTTCTCTGTAAGTTATTAGTATTTGCAGTATGACTCCAGTTTTCCATAAGTCTTTAGTATTCGCAGTATGACTCCAGTTCTCCATAAGTCATTAGTATTCACAGTATGACTCCATTTCTCCATAAGTCATTAGTATTCGTAGTATGACTTCAGTTCTCCATAAGTCATCAGCATTCGCAGTCGGGTTAGTAGGGTGTGTCCACACTACAGGGGAACATACCATGAACACACTTTGGTCACTTATTGCTCACACATAACAAACAGGTTGAAAGCAAGCCAACGACCCTAATGGAGAACGAATCTTTGGCAAATGATGGATAATCGTAGTGGTTAGGCTACCAACGAGTGTTATGATGTGTGCGCGATGAGTTGCCGACATGTGTTCACGACATAATTACTGGTGTGGATGCACCCTTAGGTTAGAAAGTTTTTAGTTATTTTTCTGTAAAAGAAAACTATTGAGATGGCTTTGTGTCTGTCCATCCGCCCTCAGATCTGAAAAACTACTGAGGTTAGAGGGCTGCAAATTGGTATGTTGATCGTTCACCCTCCAATCATCAAACATACCAAATTGCAGCCTTATAGCTTCAGTAGTTTTTATTTTATTTACGATTAAAATTAGCAGTGATCGTGCGTCTGGCACCGCTATAGGTGCCAGCAACACAGGCCACCACCGGGTTGTGGCTGAAAACTTCATGGGCCGTGGCTGAAAGTTTCATACAGCATTGTACACTGTACAGAAAACTCGACTGCGTCGAATAAACTCCGCCGCATTTTCTACTTGTTTTTTGTTGTAAGTTACCAGTTGGGTCCTACTGGTCAACTGATTTTATGCTTTCTTTTAAAATCTTTCTCGTGATTCATTCGTTAGTTTTATATGAAGTTAACCTTTTAGTTTCGGTAATATAATTTTATATGTGGTCGTTTTGTTCACGTTGTCTTGTTTACTCTTCTTATCAGCTTATCTGGTTGTTGTTTGAGAATTTTTTCAAAATCTTTGATAGCATAGTCATTATTCAAAACCTCTGAAACGATCAGTTATATTTTCATCCACAGCCTTC
>NC_089749.1:30779051-30801551 GCF_040412425.1 Macrobrachium rosenbergii
TTCAACTCGTCTTGTAGTTGTATTCAAAATTAATTAACGGCATGCACATAGAAATGTCATATTTGAATTTGAAATGTGATAAAGCGCAAAATTAATCTCTTCCATCCCGAGGTCGCTATAAATTATTTAAAATTAATTGCAGTTCATTCACAACAACCCTTTTCTATTTTGTAACTCAGTTTTTCTGATGTGTTATCTGGTAGCATGTCCTCATGAGTGCTAACATTTTCAGACAGGTGTAACCAAACCGCTGAAGACCTTTTGTACTTGAAACATAAAGTGTGCCCCTTGAATGGAATAGTTACAAGGCACTTGCGGTGTTGGGAAAATTTTCTTTACATATTAGGCAATTTCGTTATAATGATGGAAAGCGTCTCCTTCGTTGTAATTATAGGCTACAAAAGTCTGGTATGCGCTCTCTCTCTCTCTCTCTCTCTCTCTCTCTCTCTCTCTCTCTCTCTCTCTATATATATATATATATATATATTATATATATATATATATATATATATATATATATATATATATATATATATATATATATATAAACTAGCTGACCAACCAGGCACTGCCCATGAAAACTGAATGATGACCGATAAACTCTCTCTCTCTCTCTCTCTCTCTCTCTCTCTCTCTCTCTCTCTCTCTCTCTCTCTCTCTCTCTCTATATATATATATATATATATATATATATATATATATAATATATATATATCTCAAAAGTGTATATATATCCAAGTCTCCCTCACTCTTTCCCTCTTTCTTCTCCCCAACTCCCCTTCTCTCTCTCTCTCTCTCTCTCTCTCTCTTCTCCCCCAACACTCTCTCACTTCCTCTCCCTCTCGCTCTCTCTCTCACTCTCTCCCTGTCCTGTTAAGATAGTTGCTTCAGTTACATTGCCCAGCATTTTTGACATTTTATATTTCACCCCTTCTCATCCCCCCCATTCCTATCAGGGCTGAACTTAGACTTAAAGGGCATCTGGATTGTGACTATTCACCTTAGCGACCTCGAAAACTATGGATTAGACACTAATATCTGTCATTTTCAGTTAGTTTTACATGTCACCCCCTTCCCACCCCCAACCCCTTTGGTGCTAGTAATGTCTTACCCCCACAGTACTTTTTTCCCAGATAGTAAGTCATATGTATACCGAAATGAAGTATGATGAACCCGTAGAGTTTATTTAGTTACTAAGCTGTCAGGCTTTTACAGTTGGTAACGTGTTGGCCTCGTAGTCTCGGGGACCAGCATTCGCTCCCTGTCAAGGAGCAGAAAGTGAGATTGTCCACTGGATGATTACTGCCATGAGTGGCGACATGGTGAGGGGTGGGGTTGGGGTTACCTGGCTGATGTCTGCCTGAGAGGCAACAGCCTGTGGGAGGACTGAAACCAACAACTTTAAGTCAATGGGTAGAACCAGCCCCACTTTAGGGAAGCCCTTCCCAACCCCACCCCTTTTGGTGCCCTTTGGTGTAGTGATGTCTTACCCCCACAGTATTCTTTTCTAGATAGTAAATCATATGTATATCAAGTTTGGTTCAAATTGCTCAATACATGTCAGAGTTATGCTGGAATACACACACACACACATCCATATATATATATATATATATATATATATATATATATATATATATATATATATATATATATATATATATATATATATATATATATATATATAGCTTATGCTTCTGTGGACCAAGTGATCTAGATACCAGGTAGTGAGACAGCAGTAATCTGTGACAATGATAGAGGAGAACATGGACTATAATAGCCTTATCCTAAATAACTTTCAAAGAATCAGAGTACTGACACTTGACGGGAAAAGGCTTGAGGTGAAAACTGATGAATAGATAAATACAGTAAACATTTATTTCCATATACAGTATACTCTCTCTCTCTCTCAAACACACACATACATAATTTTTATATATGTGTATATATATATATATATATATATATATATATATATATATATATATATATATATATATATATATATATATATATATTGCTACGAATATACCTTTGATACTTACTTGATTGTGGGTGGCAATGGATACTCGAAGGGAGTTCTTTACATTATCAAGAAATCTACTGTATTTTATTAAAACATCTCACTAAATAGACTGATTAAGGCAACTCCGTAGACGAATAAATCAAGGGATATACTGTGGCTTAGGACCTTCTTCATGTGAGGGAAGATTACGAAAACTCAAGGGTTCTCTTAATTAATTATATTTTCATAATAAACATGGAAGGAGAAGAATGACAAATCACTGGGCAGATAATAATAAAGGCCTGCTAAATGAATGAATCTTACACAGGAAAAGTATTCTACACTGATGATGTCTTCATAACAGGAACATCGCAGAGGGGTAGATTAAGGGGTGGTGTAAGTCCACGGCAATAATAATAAGACACTCAAAGGGAACTGAAGGAATGCATAGATGGTGGCAAATAAGTCAGTTCAACACTAAATGCACAATTATGTTAACACTTGGTAATTCAACACACAGTACTGAAGTTGATCGCACAATGGAAATAGAAAATAAATCAGACAGAGAAATAACAGGGGCGTGACTAAGAAACCTTATTCCCGGTACATTACCTTCGCCAAGATGACGATGTCCTCGTTCAGTAGGGCACCGACACTGGAGGAGGGAATTAGGGGATACCACGACATAAGTATACTTGTCCGAACCTCAGGGTCGAACACGTGAAGGGTACAAGGAGCAGGCTAAGGTAAGGACATCTGTCCTTGGTGGAGTTCTGAACGCTTTTCTGTCTCGACTGCTGTGTCATGGTCTATTTCTAACCTCAGGAAGCTATGCCTTGGCATCCAGATACGTGGTGCAAAGGTCAATCTCTTCCTCATGTCTATAGCAAGCACATGGGCATTCAGTCACGCCTTGTGGGGAGATCACCATTCCCGAGTGGCATGGCACCAACTTTCTCTTTTCTGGCTCCTCTTTTGCCAGTTATCTAACACCTTCGAGGAAGGCATCTTCGAAGGTCACCTGGAAACAAGGTCTTAGGCAGTCATTTTGAACAGAGAGAAGGATTAAAGGCTTAACCATTTTGGGAAAGAAGGAGAGAGTTGACAAAGGGGCGAATGAAAAAACAGGTTTTGACGTAGGAAAAACCTATTTTTGGTAGTCGCTGTCTCGTCCTCAAAGGAGTTACCCCCATGGTGTGCCAGTGCTCCCATGGTGACTAGACTAGTATCAAAGAAATATTTTTCTAGCCTGGTCTTGTAGCCGGGTATTGTGTCGTACTGAAAACACTATGACACGTGATAGAGTATAATGGACTCAAAGATAAGAGGGCATTTTCCCTTATCTTCAGCGAAGCTGAGCCCAGTTTTTCCTACGTCAAAACTGCAAGAAGTGACTATTGCGCATGCGCATCTGCCATCTTATATTTCTTTCTTTGTTACATTATGGATGTAAAAACAGGTGAGGTTGCTTGAAAAGAAGTTTCCTTTGTTGCACCTCCCCAGCCAAGTTAGCATTCACACCCTAAATCAGGTGAGAATGATTACCAGCAAGCAAACTCACTTAAAGACTTTTACTTCTCTCTCACTTCCCTTTGGTCCTGTATTTTACTTTACTTCTGCATAGCAATTGATTTCAAGAGGCAAAAACATCTCTGTATGTTAACACAGAATAAATACTTGCTGCTAGAATGACATATTCTATCATTAAATTCCTATTAAGTTTAAGCAGCGTATGATGAATGTCAATCAAAGTATATTCACAACATAACAGTATAGTTAAAAATAATGAATTAATACAAGATTAATTCTAGAGATACTTCATATACTCTTAATAATAACTCAAGTACGAGTTTTGCATACATGCAGTTAGTCTGCCTTGAAGAGGCATTACAATAAGGTAAATGTGGGCTTAGGTGTTGCCATGATACTTGAGAGCGACGGTTCAGTGCTGTTCGGGCACTATAAACACAAAGTTGCGAGTTTGAGGATCGAGATTTATTACAAAATAAACAAAGAGAACAGATGATAGATTCAAGATAAACAACGACCATTATAAAAGATGATGATTAAATATGCCAAAATTATTTTCCTTACCCTATGGAAAATGGCTAGGGTCATTCTTTACTCCAAGAAGGCTGCCAGCGGGCGCGACTCCTCTGGCAGGATCATTTGTCAACATCTATGATAGTGGCACTGTGCCAAGTTGGCAATCATATGGTAATACCTAATGGCTATGGCGTATTTTATTTTAAATGTATCATGTTGTGATAGGCATATAAGGGAAGTCATATAGGACTTATAAAATTGGAATATCTGTCAATGGCACTCTGCATTGGCAGAGGGAATTAAAGTAAATTGTGGGCCTTGGTAAGGTGTAAAATAAATATGAGTAAAAATAAAAAATAAGGAAAGGGAAATGTTAAGGGAAAAGAAAAGGAAAAGAGTTATAAGAGAAATAAGTAGGTGAAGAACCCTGACTTCCTCTTCTTGATAGAGGTGCCAAAATCTTCATAGGATAAAAGGATGGCACTGTGCCAGTTAGGCACGGATGCCAGGAGAGCTCAGTGGCTCTCTTTAAGCTACCTGGAATCATACACGCCTGTTGTATTTCTTCCGCGAGCCTCCTTTAGGTGGGTGCTTTGTCTTGGCCAGGGAATCTGTGGAACTGAGCCCGAGGAGGGTATTTGAGTGCCACCTGTGTCGGCTTCTTTGACGGCTGATGCAGGGGGGCCTTCTTTACAAGCTCTACCACAATCCGTTGCAGTTCCTTAAGTTTATTGGCCATTTGAGACACGGCAGAATCCTTACTCATTCTTGTGTCTGCGGCAAAATGGTCTAGAGAGGAAGAGGTCGTGGGGGCCGTGAGAGGCTTGCAGGTTACAATGTCCAGCTCTGGTGTGGGTTGCAAGGCCGCACCTTTAAGTGAGCTTCCACTGTGGTTGAAAGGATCTATCTCTCTTACTGGCACTGGTAGCGGAGCCAAGCTGGGATAAGAGAGGGGACCCGGACTGGGCTCTCTGGAAAGATTGGGGACGTGCTCTGGCAGTGGCACTAAGGCAGGCTCAGGCACTGGTATTGTATCGAAAAATTGCTCGCCGTTTGGGACGGGTGGAGCTTGGCACTGCTCAGTGCACCCAAGTGGCACTGGCTGGAATTGCGACTCAAGTTTGGGATCTCCTGGAGGGAGATTTATTTAGTGCCTTGGCACTGGCACTAGGGCAGGGCCTGGCACAGGACTGGACTGGAAATCTTGTCTCAGAAAGAGATCATAACCTCCAGGAATGTATCCAGCTACTGCAAGGCCACAGATTTCAGATCTATGAGGTCTCGTGATCCTCAACTTGACAGTAGGAAGTATCATCTTAAAGTGATTGATACCTTCAATTGTCATGAGTTTACGTCTGTTAATGGTAGCTCCATGGGGAACTGTCTTCCCTCATGAGGGACACTTGTGCACCAGTCATCAAATGCCTTGATCTGGCTGGCAGGGCATTTACCTTGGAGAGGTGTCACATATATGGGACCCTGGGCTGGAGGACCTAAGGATGTTGGGTAAGTGACTGCCAAGGCAAATGCGGGCGTACTTGACTTATTATTACTAGGGCATTGTGCCCATTGGGTGGAGTGCCCATAGAGTTTGTAGGCAGGGCATTAAGTACGGCTATAATCTTTACCTGGCACTGTCCCATTGGAGGGAACAAGTCCTTTACCCTTTGCCCACGCCCCCGGCATGGCTCGTTGGGGTGTTGTCCCGTTTGAGAATGTAGAGGGATTTTCTGGCTGATTCTCAGCCTTCAAGAGGCACTGTTCAGTGGGTTGCCCTGTTTTCGTACAGTACCCACACACTGGTTTCTTATGGGGGTGCCCATTCTTGTGAGGTTGCTGGGAGTTGGTTGAGGCAGGCAAGGAAGGATGTAATTTTCGTCCATGGGAACTAAGATGGGGATGATGTGTATCCCAATGTCAGCCCAATGACAGCACTCGACCACTGCCTTAGGGGCCTTGTCACGTAAATGGGTGGCAAGGGTTGACGGGGCATAATGTATAAAGTCCTTGAGCTGGAAGAGTTCAAGGATTTCCTCTGCACTCATGGCTTTGAGAGATTCTAGCCATCGTTTTAAGGCTTGGGTCTTTTTAAAAATCCACTCAGACCAGGTTTGGCTGACGCTTTGGGTATATTTCTCCACCTTTTCCTCAAATGGTCAGGCGTTATCTCAAAAGCCTTTATGATGGCTTGGCGGACAAGGGTGAGATTTCCTTGATCCTCAGGTGGGAGAGCATTGAATGCAATTGCACCTTTCCCTTCAAGGTGCTTTCCCAGGATCAGAGGCACTTCTTCATTAGAGGGCTGATAGGTCATCAGGACTTTTTCAGTATGGTCTAGCCAGTCTTTAGGCTTGGCTTCGTCCCATTTTCTTATGAGGGAGCCTGCACTGCTGAAGGTTGAATGTGGAGAGGGCATTGGTGTGTTGCACATGCCTTGAGCTGCCATTGCAAGCTGATGAGCTCTTTCTTTCTCCGTCTCCTGCCGTCTTCCTCTTCTCATTTTTCCCTGGCTATTCTTTCCTTCCCCTTCTCCTGCCTCTCTGCCTCTTTCTCCTGCCTTTCTGCCTCTTCTCGTTTCTCCCGGGCTATTCTTTCTTCCTCCTTCTCCTGTCTTTCTGCCTCATCTCGTTTCTCCCGGGCTATTTGTTCGTCCTCTCTTTCTTTCTTGGCATCGTGTACTTTCTCTTGGACCCAATCCCTCAAGGCTTGTCGTTACAGTCCCATGTCCTTTCCAGCAGACATGTAGAACTTGAATTCCTCACTTTGCTGGGCTCTGGATGTCGTAGACATCTTGAGATCCTATCGAATATTAAAATCTCCAGCGCACAGGGGTAAGACAAAATTGCTTAAATTTATGTATGTGAAGTCTGGACTGGCAAAAAGGTTATACGTGGGGAAGGAAAGAAAGTGTTATTCTCCATTATCAAAACAAACCTTAGCTCACACACGACTAATAATAGTACTCTAATGTTTACTTCTGGTCTCGTGACATCTGCTGCCAATGAATGAGTCAGGTGGGTGAGGCGGGGTGGGGGAGGGGCGGCTCTTGACCACTTGTCTGGCGCTTGCCTGGGTAACCCTTTTTTCCCACGCTCGGAGGCTTCCCAGCAGTAATGAATGAGAATGAAATTCTTCAATAAATAAATTTGCAGGAATACTGCGGGCTCGCGGAGGAATATCCGACTCAGTTAAAGAATTTAAAATTTTTTATTCTAAAAAATGTAGCAATCTGCATGGACATGTCAATAAAATTTAGTGAGTGAAAGAAAAGGATTTATGTATGAACGCTGTGCATGCGTCGTTTATAACCATGGAATTTCTAATGGAACTCACAATTAAAGATGGTGGATGGTTAGGGATGGGGCCATGTGGTCTGGGATTGAAGATTCCAGGTCGGAATTACTATTCTCTCGTCTTGAGAGCGGAAATTTAGATTCCTAAATACTTCCTAGCTTTTCCTATCGATCAAGCAAGAGAGAGAGAGGATAAATCCGGTGATGCAAAAATAGCTGGGGTTAAAGCCGTGGTGGTCGCCTGCACAGTGTGCCTGTCTAACAATTTGGGACTTTCACATTGTCCTTATCACGTGGACGAAGGAATAAGGACATTATTCCCTTTTATTAACTCTTCGACTGAGTTGCTCCCTAGCTTACTGTTCTTAAAACATGCAGCTAACATGCGATAGCACAAAAATCTCATGGAATGGCTAATATGCTCTCTCTTCTCACGAACTGAATTGGCTTGCACATGGTCTATCAGTTACCTAACACTGATTGCAGTCACTTTTCGCACCTAGCACAAACCTAAACAAAATATTTTGACTCTTGTACTTACGCTTGTGGAACTGGCTCTTCTCGTGCTTAAAATAGAGTGGGTATGATACCATGGTCGTCTCTAACCATGCAGACCAGCTTAGCAGTTGCTATGCCGCTGATAAGTTGTTATTGCAACTTGCACGCATGCTGGCAAGGTACGGCAATTGCTACGGATATACCTTTGATACTTACTTGATTCTGGGTGGCAGTGGATAATCGCAGGGAGTTCTTTATATTATCAAGAAATCTGCTGTATTTTATTAAAACATCTGACTAAATAGACTGATTAAGGCAACTCCGTAGGCGAGTAAATTAAGGGATAAATACTGTAGCTTAGGGCCTTCTTCATGTGAGGGAAGATTATGTGAACTCAGGGGTTCTCTTAATTAAATATATTTTCATAATAAACACATCAGAAGAATGATGAATTACGGGGCAGGTAATAACAAGGGGCTGCTAAATGATTGAATCCTACACAGGAAAAATATTCTATGCCAATGATGTCTTCATAACAGGAAGATCGCAGAGGGGTAGATTAAGGGGTGGCATAAGGCCACTGCAGATGGGATAGAGACGAGTGGTTCCACAGCCAGGGCCGATCTGCAAGATATGCAAGATGGTTACTTGCAAGAATAATAAGATGCTCAAAGGGAACTAAAGGAATGCACAGATGGTGCCAAATAATTCAGTTGAACACTAAATGCATAATTACGTTAACACTTGATAATTCAACACAGTACTGAAGGTGATTGCACAGTGGAAATAGAAAATAAATGAGACAGAGAAATAACAGGAGCGTGGCTGACCAAGAAACCTTATTCCCAGTACATTACCTTCGTTAAGATGATGATGTCCTCGTTCAATAGGGTGCTAACACTGGAGGAGGGAATTAAGGGATGCGGAACAAAAGTATACTTGCCCGAACCTCGGGGTCGAAAACGTGGAGGGTACAAGGGACAGGCAAAGGTAAGGACATCTGTCCTTGGTGGGGTTCTGAGCGCTTTTCTCTCTCGACTGCTGTGACATGGTCAATTTCTAACCTCGGGAAGTTATGCTTTGGCATCCAGATAGGTGGCGCAAAGGTCAATCTCTTCCTTGTGTCTATAACAAGCACATGGGCATTCAGTCAGGCCTCGTGGAGAGGTCACCATTCCCGAGCGGCATGGCACCAACTTTCTCTTTTCTGGCTCCTCCCTCGCTGGATGTCTGACGTTGTCAAGGAAGGTATCTTCGAAGATCACCAGGAAAAAAGGCCTTAGGCAGTCATTTTGAACAAAGAGAAGGATAAAAGGCTTAACCATTTTGGGAATGAAGGAGAGAGTTGATGAAGGGAAGAATGAAATCCCAGTTCTAGAAATTAAAACAATTGTAATTAATTTTATTTCTTTCTTTGTTATGTTAGGGATGTAAAAACAGGTGAGGTTGCATATATATAATTTATATATATATATATATATATATATATATATATATATATATATATATATATATATATATATGTATGTATGCATATATATATGTAATTGTAATAGCCACAAAGCCCTCTTTTCTCGAACTCTTGTGCTTTTTCGATAAGCTTGTCATTACAAAGCCGTAAGATCTGAGTGCAAGAAATTGAAGAGACTGTGATGCCCGATCGTGGGAAACAAACCCGCGTCACCATAATCACAAGGATTCTTGAGGGGTATGATTTCAGCAAATCGCAAAAAAGCTGAGACTCAAACCCCATTTCCCTGAGCACTTCAGTCACCTCTCTTTGCAGGTCATCGAGGCTTGGTATACCATCATAGTTCACTGTACATGCTTCAACACGATCCTTTAAGACACTACCAATGTTTTCACACATTAAGGTCAAAGGAACTACCTGGGAATTCACTTGACGAGAAGAAATCAATACCACTGTTTCGAAGCAGCTCCTGTGTCTGAAGAGCCTTGAAACATGGTGCCCTATCATGGAAAAATGTGACTTCTTCAACAGATAACACATTTTCAGGATCTTTGAGGAAAGGAAATACTCCACCAGTAAGCACCATTTCTCTGAAGTATTCGCCATTCCATGACTATCCTTTTTCTTTGATGATCCACATTAACCGTTTGGCTGTGAAACAGAAAAATTCCAAAACATTCAGGAAATTTCACAACTTGGCGATAGCGTACGTCATCTCTGATACTATCCAACTTTGCTGCCCAAATGATATAATTTTTATGATTTGGCTTCCTGACTGTAAATGAAGAATTCATCTGATGCGGCAACATGGAGAAAGTCAGCTTCATCCCAATCTTTAAGAAATGAACCACAAAACCATGCACAGTCTTCTCTCTGTTGCTGCATGATGTTGGGCTTGCTGATAACATGAAATGGCTTGATACCAGCTTTTTTCGACTCACGATATACAGCACTATAACTTCTCTTCTTTCCCCTTTTTGTTTCTAGTTCAAGTGCCAATTTACGTAAAGACTTTCTTGGTCTACCCACTGCCTCAGCTATGATGTCTTTTGACTCCTGAGAAAGGACTTCAGGCCTTCCAAGATTCTCACTCTTTTTGCGATGACAATCACTTTGATTTTTGATCCAGTTTCTTTTAACAAAGTATTCACCTCTTTTAATGTATTTAGCTATCCAGGAACGTGAAATGAAGGATGTGCCAGCATCCCTGGCCTCTCTGAAGGTTATAGCCCGGATTCAGTCAATCCATCTGATTTTCTCCAAGTTGTTAGCCATGGCTGTATCTAACTCCCTCACTCAGTCTGAAAATACAAGAAATGTAAAATGAAAAATACCTTAGTAGAAGCTTAAAATAATGTACTTGGAGATAGGCTATAGCTAAAAACTTCATAACTTTCCATTTGTTCTGTGGAGGGGGGGCTCTAATTTCGAAACACCTGGTATATACAAATATATAAACACCTGGCATATACAAATATTTATATATATATATATATATATATATATATATATATATATATATATATAATTCAACATGACATATATATATATATATGACGGTGAGGCTATCTCAGTAGTACAAAACCATGCGGCGTGGAAGTAGACAGCATGAAACTTAATTCACTTTATTCCTTATACAGCGTCGCTGTATAAGGAATAAAGTGAATTATGTTTCATGCTGTCTACTTCACGCCGCATGGTTTTATATGTATATATATTTATATAATATATGTATTTATAAATATGTATATATATATATATATATATACATATATATATATATATATATATATATATATATATATATATATATATATATATATATATATATATATATATACAATATATATATATATATATACATAAATATATATATATATATATATATATATATATATATATATATATATTTATATATATATATATATATATATATATATATATATATAATATATATATATATATATATATATATATATATATATATATATATATATATATATATATGATATAATGCATACATACATACATACATACATACATAATAAACACACACACATACTTCTTATCGCGGTTTTATGTAATTAAGGCAAAGTGCAATAAGCACTCAAGGTCAGAGAGAGAGAGAGAGAGAGAGAGAGAGAGAGAGAGAGAGAGAGAGAGAGAGAGAGAGAGAGATTGATAATAGCCTTACCTTATGTCGTGCAGGTCATAATGAGGACATTTCGTAGCGGAGTCATCTGTTAAGGTCCAGGTGAAGCTCATTAAGACGGTAGAAGATAACTGCCTCTTATTTTCATTTCAAGAATATCTCACAGTCTCCCCGCTGTAACTGAATATAGAAGAATCAAATATCTCACCTCTCTCTCTCTCTCTCTCTCTCTCTCTCTCTCTCTCTCTCTCTCTCTCTCTCTCTTCTTCTAAAAATGTTTTTTTTTGTTATTATGGGTTGTATACTGTACCCAGATATATTGTGCATTTATGTAGAGAGCATTTGAACACTAAATATTTATTTTCGTCACATATGTTTGATATGCTTTCGGATTTTTGATAATATTTAGGACGTTCGACTCAGCAGCGAGAGGTCGTGGTTCGATTCCTGGGTGAGGCGGAACGAATGAAGGACTGTCGATAAGACAATGAATCATTGTGGCGTTGTTGACAGAGTCTGTTTTTCGTGGCCACTGTAGGCAACCTTTTTTTTTTTTATAGTTAACTAAAGGCGTCAGTAGTTTTGGTCACTGATGACATCTTTTTGGCAAGTAAAAGCCTTTGTATTATGAGTTTTTAGGTTTTGACTTCATAAGTAATTTCAGTTTTTTTTAAGGCTTTTATTATATTCCCTGAGGACTTTTGCTCTTGTGTCTGCTGAAGGTCATTTTTGCTATTGTGTCTGCTGAAGGTCATTTAAGGCGTTGTTATATGATCACTTACAACATTTGTATTCGTGATCACCTAATGTCGTTTTACGTCCGCTTAAACTTTCCTTTTGCTTCCCTCAAAGCTTTTGATTCTGTGGCCACTGAAGAACTATTATAGGTTTTGCGTGGGCATTGTTGGCCTCTCTGTTGTTATTCAAGGCCTTTCTGTAAGCTGCTGAAGGCATCTGTTTTCGTAGATAATTAACCGTGTTTATAATTATTAACGGCAGTATTTGACCTTTGTTGTATGGTTACTTTAGTGGGTCCTGGGTTACTTGATCAATCTTTATGCGCACATATGCCTTTTTAAGGCATTTAATTTTATGGTCATTGGCCATTTAATTCCTTTGTTTTTTTGGTCTATTGCCTTTTGAAGCCTTTAATTTTATCAGCCTGTTTACAGGACACCAAGACCCTTGTTTTTCTGCTTCTGAAAAATATAGTTTTATAACTACTTCAAAAGTTTATTTGCAGACACTAATGAACTTTTTATTTTTGTGAACCTTAAGACTGGTTTTGTGACTACTAAACGCCTTTGTTTTTTGTTCACTTAATACCATAGTTTTTAAAGCCATAAAACCTTTGCTTTTGTGGCCATTTGAGGTCATTATTTTGAATGATTCAGTCCTTTTAATTGTCACTTGATGCCTTTATATCGTGAAATATTTGAGATGCGTATAGAAATTATATTTAAAATAGTTGATACTGAGTCTCGTGATATTTGGTCATCTTTCTCATAGACGTCTGCTTTCTTTGCAGTAAAAGATTAATTGAATCATCATCATCATGGTTAATAGTATTATGTTAAGGAAATAATGCTCAAAGCATCTCTGCAAATGTTTTTAACTCAAGAGAACCATAATTATTTGACAGATGATATGCTCGGATACCTACTTTTCGGTCTCTCTCTCTCTCTCTCTCTCTCTCTCTCTCTCTCTCTCAATTTATTTGATTTACATCCGTATTTAATATTTAATTAATTAACATCTCAAAGCTGGTAGACTCTTTCATTATCATCTAACGCTGTAAACGTCCTGGTTGACTTTTTTCCGTAAATTTGTGAATCACGTGTCCTTTCTCCACTTTTCTTTCTTTTCTTACCAACAGTTTTTTGATAATGATCTTTGCCTTCTTCAGAGGACCTCCTACCCCCTTCCCCCTTTTTTCCTTCATGGCCCGCTTTATTCTGTAATTAGGCCGGAATTACAATACTAATTGAGAATTTACGGCCTAATTGCGTCGGGATTTAATGGGCCGCGCATTTCATTTTAATACTAAAGACGGGGGCCGCATTTTCAGGAATGAGAGCGAGAGAGAGGGAAAGAGAACAGCAAGAAGCAAAGGAAGGAGAGAGAGAGAGGTAAACTATGCGGGAAACAAACTATTTCACACGGAAGATTTAAGACGAAACACACTCACACACACACACACACACACACACACACACACACACACACATATATATATATATATATATATATATATATATATATATATATATATATATATATATATATATATTAAATATATTATATATATAAAATATATATATATATATATATATATATTAAATATATTATGTATAAAATATATATATATATAATATGTATATATATATATATATATATATATATATATATATATATATATATATATATATATATATATATATATATATATATATATTTATATTTATATTTATATATACAATCATAACAGGAGCCACTGCTCAAACCATATCTACTGGGTAACGAGGGAGAGCACAGTGCAATTTCAAGATTTATTGTGCCGACGTTTCACAACACTTCTCGGTTGCATTTTTAAGGCTAAAAAATGTGAATACTTTATTACTCGTAATAACTCTTAGAATATTTTGACAAAAAATGTAGATTTATTACATTAACATCCCTGGTAAAAGTAAAATATAACAGAATAGTGAAATTGCAAAAAAACCACAATAGAATGCAAAGAGAAATAAGAAAAAACCCCATAAACGTAAAAAAAAAAATATGTAAAAAAGGCGTAAAATAATCTTGACATCATTGGTTACATCAGTATATTTAGAGCGAGACAAAATGAAAATAGTAAAAACCAATAACAATAAAAAATGGCAAAGATCACAATAAAATTAATACAGCGGAAAGAAGAAACATGAAAACAAAAACACTGCGGAATGAAACACCCACCCAGCGGGCTGCTTCAAAGAGTAACTAAAAATAGAAGAACCTTTATATTAGAGACCAAGAAACGAAAGAAGTGCAACAGGCCATTACTTAATGTACACTTGGATGGAGGAATTCTGCGAGTTTAACGACGGAACTAGCTTTCTTGTCATTATGAACTCCAAGACGCGAAGTTTGTTTTCATTTTGTACGTGTCCTATAATTTGGAAATCTTTGGCCTCTTTGTGCGTTTTACAGATCTTTGAATGATTCCGAAAATTTGATTGTCCTGGATTGGACAGCCTACTCCCTGTCCTGAAACTTACTCCTCTATGAGAGTCCAAGCGCACTTTTAGTAGTCTTTTTGTACATCCCACATAGGTCCCTCGACGACATCTAGGGCAAATATATTTGTACACAACGTTGGATGTAAACATCGGACTAAGCTTGTCTTTGTATCTGAACAGAGAACCAATGGTGACTGGGCTTTTAGGCTGGTAATTCCTTGTGTATTATATCAGTTAGCTTTTTCCTGAAATTGTCAGCGTGTAGAAAAGGAAAACTCACATACATTTTTAGTTTGGGTACAGTGCTGATAGAGATAGAAGGTAACAATTTCCGGAAGGGTATTTTATTCAAGTACCTGAGAAAGAGTTTACGAGTAAAACAATTCTTTTCAAAATAATTACCTAATTTAATGATTTCGTCGCGGAAACTCAACCAGGAAGATGTGTGTCAGCGCCCCGTTGGAGGAGAGTGACAGTCGAGTTCAACTTAAAATTAAAACAGCACGAACTAAAATTAAAATAGCACGAACTATAAAAATTTATTCCCAGACCCGTGAACTTTCCTTTCCGGTAAATACCCGTACTAAAACCTTGGTCACTCCTAGAAACCAACACATCCAAGAATGGAAGCTTATTTTCCGACTCTTTTTCCATGGTAAATTTTATAATAGGGTGCTGGGAATTGGCAAACTCCAGAAAAGCGGCAGCGTTAAAATCGTGTTTAAAAAGTAGAAAGGTGTCATCTACGTATCTTCGGTAAAAAAGGGGCCGGAAGGATAAAGGACAATTGTCCAGAAAGCTCTCTTCCAAAGCATTCATGAATATGTTTGCGAACGTGGGCCCAAGTGGCGACCCCATCGTCATACCTTCCACCTGTTCATACACAACTCCGTTAAAAATAAAGGCCGTGTCCCACACGGCCAACTATAAAATTTGTTTAAAAAGCGATCTTCTAAAATGATTAGAAACAACACTATCATCAGTAAAAATTTTATTCAAGATTATCTCTGTGGTTTCCTCCGCAGGTACATTCGTGAACAGAGATTTCACGTCTAGACTCACCATATATGAAGCAGGGTCTTGGATAAGAATTTCATTCTTGAAGGCGACTGCGTTCATTAGAGTTTAGGAACTTTTAGTAAGCGATTCTAGCATACTAAGGGATTCAGAGCCGATGAAACAAGGTTTTTCGGCAACAACTTTTTATCAAAGCATCGGATAAAGGTGAAAGTTGGCAAGTGTATGCTTTATAACACTACGTAATTTTTGCAAATATTAGTACCTAAGTTCTATAGTTTTGATATTTATAGAGTAAAATGAAGTCGCCGATGCCGGAACCGAGAAAATCGCAGACAAGGATCCTAAAGCAATTCATTACTTAAACATATGACGTCATGAGCCTCCGCCCATCCACCAGTAGGCGGTGAATGGATATGCGTAGACAGTCTAGGCTTCAACAAATTCGATAATGACCAGCAGGATACGTAATTGTCACCATGGTTGCAAGACTGCATTTGTGCTATGGCTTGCTACTTTGCATACAAGTGAGAAGACCGGTGGCAAGATTTACTATAGCGTGAAAAGGTAATTATTTCTATAGTGGGTAATAGTTACTAGGCAACACCCATCTCTTGCTGCAGCAAATAGAAAGCTATAGTGTCGAAACCTGAGGTAAAACAAAACTGAGTGTATTTTTGTATTCCCACCCTGAATAGATGTAGATCTAACAAATGAGCTATAGACTGGTTTACTATCTGGGTGAATAACATGCTTTGAATTATTTGTAAAGTAGAAATAATACTAATATCACGAAAATGGAAGAATTCCAAGCTAACAGCTTAGTCCCAACAACCGCCGTGGAAGTTGCATGAAATCTCCACAAAATAGTAATATAATGATAATAATAATAGTAATAATAATAATAATAATAAAATTATTGAGAATGATAATGCAGTCCAGGGGACGATGACAAATCTTGCTAGCCGTCATTGATATTGTTGAAGCCTAGGATGGCTACCATCAAGGCCAAGAGAGACAAGGTCTACCCAATTGGTTGGAGTCGCCGCCCACCTGGGGTAACTACGTAGGCAATAACATATCTTAGAGGTACCTGCTCATTACAGCAATTCACCTGCTGATGCCTGCATGGGGGATTTTGGGGGAAGTGAGCAGACCTTCTCTTTCTCTAGGCCTTGGGCACCCATGTGTAAACTTCTCTACACTGTGGGTGGAGTCTTATGACGTCATAGGTTAACGTCACTATTGTGTTCAAAACCCTTACCTTCGATTTTGATGGCTATGGCATAGGAAATGCACTTTTACTCTGAAGAGTACCAGAACTATTGAACTTAGGTACTAAATAATACTTGTAAAAATTAGGTAGGGTTATAAAATATACACTTGCCAACTTTCACCTTTATATGATGCTTTGATAAAAAGGTGTTGCCGAAAAAATGTTTCATCGGCTCTGAATCCCTTAGTAGGTACTAAAGATTTAGCCAACCTGTAATTAGCAGTGTTAATAGCAGACAAAATAGGCGGTATAGGTGTACTGTACCTACCTTATGAACCTTGGGTAGCACATAAAAGATGCCATAGGGTGGCCAAGAAACAATTTCTGATATGTTAATTCATATGTGACATTATTCTGTTTTAAAGATTTTAGTACTCTGTTAATTGTGTCTTCGGGTTTTATAATATTATGTAAATCTGGTGGGCCCATCATTTCAGATTTTGATTGGTCACTAAGTATAGTCTCCAATTTGATTCACATACTCTTGCTCACTCAGAATCACTGTACCTTTGCCTTTATCCAGAATTGTAATAATTTTCTTGTCCTGTGCCAAGTCCTTCAAAATAACGAAGTCCTCCTTCTTGAAGAACGGTGTCCATATTGTTCTTAAATTGCTAAAAGTGGTATGCGCTAAAGAGGATATCTGGGATCTTAAACCATCAACATTGTTACAAAAAGGAAGCTGTATAAATTTATGAAATATAAACTCTATAGGGAGAAAGAACCTTTGATAATTAGGCTTCAAATTCGGGAGACAGAAGTCCAACCCTTAAGAAAGTAAAAACTCTTCTCTTTTGGACAGAACACGATTTGATAAATTAAATACAGAATGTATATCTTTGTTGAACACTGGTCTAAGCACGCCTAATTTCTTTAACTTCCTGCCCTGTCTCAAAATAATCTGCTGGCGGAAACTGCTAATAGTTTTATTAAAACGGCGGGTAAAAATAAGTCTAAAAACGTAAACAATTTAAATACTTTAGATTTCTGTTTCTTGACCATCTCTTCCAACTTGCTACCGTTTTTTAACACTGTTTATTCCGTCTCCAGTAATTTTCTAGTTGAATAAACGTAAACTCGGAATGATACTGAGAAGATTTATGCAATTTGAACTAAACAGAATTGGGTACAATGTTATTTAACTGGCAGTATTGTGGGAAGTCCAATTCCAATTTATTCTTTTCTCGTTTTTTTTATTAACTTCTCTGAATGAAGACAGGAAGTGAGGGGAGGTCTGTAACTGTTCCTACTTGAGAAGTTAGAGAAAAAAACAATAAGAGAATGGATGGTAGCAGAGCGGTACATCTGGTGGGGCATGCGGAAGGATGTGAAGACGTGGGCAAGACAGTGCATCCCTTGCCAAACATCACAAGTCACAAGGCACACGGGGAGGGGGATAGAGGAGTACAAAACAACAACCCGCCGGCTTTCCCACATACACGTCGACATTGTGGGACCCCCTACCCCTCTCGGAGGGGTACAGATATCTATTTACCATAACAGATAGGAACACAAGATGGCTGGAAGCAATACCAATTCAACAACAGATTTCGGAAAGCTGTGTCAAGGCCCTCACATATTGGATCAGTAGGCTCGGCATTCCACAGATCATCACCAGCGATGGAGGAGCCAATTCCACCTCCATCCTTTGGAATGCCTTCATTGACAGCTTGGTACGAAAATCACACACACAGCGGTCTACAATCCCAAAGCAAACAGAATCATATAGAGGCTGCATAGATCCTTGAAAACCTCCCTAACAGCCAAATGCTGGGGAGGAAGTTGGAGAAAAGAACTGCCGTGGGTCCTTAATATGGAGGGTTATAACTAATAATTATGGTTGATTAAGGACAACCCTGCACGGTTGTTGAATATTTCATTTTTGCGCTGCCATCCTTTAACGTAAGTCCCTGTGGATTTTGGCCTTGTATGATTTTCAAGAGAGAGAGGGAGAGAGAAAGAGAATCCTGGATAATTATCCTTAGCAAGTAAATTGATTATGATAATGCCAACAGACGCCTTTCCGGAGAACACATCCCTGATAACATCATTTCCAAGAAAGGCAATAGAGAAATTGTTACTAGCAAGAATGACATACCAGGCAAACAGGAAAGTGTTTGTCCCCGAAGACCTAAAGAACATAAATTATGCGTTCATTCAGGTCGATCCCCGAAGACCTAAAAACATAAATTATGCTCCCGATCAGCATAGCATACCGGCCCACATGAGAGTTCTTCAACGAGTCGGACAACGACGTCCCAAAACGTATCAGATGACGGTTGACAGAAGGACGACCTGGGCCGATTGAAACCAGCCCACATGCAGACACCAGCCCACAGGCGTGGGCCTCTCCTTTTTGGGGGGAGTCCTGTAGCCCACGTGGATCAACCACGTGGCCTACCTGGCGATGAATCGGCTCTCACCTCTTGGAATGGACCATGCACTCGACACGAGGCAAGATGGAAAACACAGATCCTTAAGACTGTGTTTTAAAGTATCGACAATGTTATCACCACCTTTCGTGTATTGTTATCACTCCATAGATCAGAATGTGATCCATTCAGTCCTGTGTATCTCCTTTATGTTCATATGTTTTGTATTTGTATATTGGTTATTTTACATCTGTGAGAAGACACAGATGTCTCTTGTTAATCCCTTTTCCTCTACCTGTCAAGAGGTCGGGACTACTTTATGGTCTGCATGGGCCTATGACATTTGTGGATTTTGAATCAGTAAATCAGTTGTATCTAGACCTACATTTTTGCTTGTACTTCGCTCACAATACTGAACAAACTTCTCATGTTTGCATTAAAACAAGCCAAGGCACAATTATTTATTCAAGAGCAGATTAGAAAATTTAAGCTACAAAACAAAGTAGAAAGAGGGCCATCATTTGGTTTTATTTGGACTTTTCCAGCCTGTGACTCCAAACTACTTCTTTTATTTTGCTTGTTGAGCCAGTTGTCCTTTATGGAAGTGAAATATGGATGTTGAATAGGAATGAGAGGAAAAAGCTTGAAGATTTTGAAATGAATTTTCTGCGTATTATAGTAATGTGGCGTAGGACGGACTGAAAAGGGTGAGAAATGTGAAGTGGATTAGTGGTTTTTGTGATGGCCCCGTTATTTGGGAAGAACGGTGGACGATGCATTGAAGGAAAGAGATTGTTACTCGGAATTGCGAAGAGAAAATGGAGAGGGAGACCTTAGAGATTCCTGGATTCATGGTATGGAGGAAGAATTGAAAAGGAAGGGCCTTAAAATCAGGAAAGCGAGGGTCTATATACGTAAGAGTTTCGTGCAGGAGGTTCGGTTCACTGTTGATGAGACTTTTATATAGGGGTATGAGACTGCCTATGTTGTAGAAGTGTTCTGCGCTGATGGAGATTTTTTTGCTGCTTTTGCAGCTACCACTTGTTAGGTGAGACAAACTGATGTTATATGTATATATATGTATATATACTGTATATTATATGTATATATATATATATATATATATATATATATATATATATATATATAATATATATAATAATATATAATAATAATAATAATAATATATAATAATAATATTGTACACGTGACCATGCATGTAGATTCTCATACCTAGATATACACGGACATTTTCATCGCCCATTTTCTGCTGACCTGTTTCCTTGGCCACCTCTGGCCCTTGAAGTAGAACCACATCTCTGAGACAACTGTGCATGGCACTCGTCTCTTTCTGAGTACAAGGTTGTTCCCGGATTTTTTGTCTTTTACAGGCGACGATCTTCCAGATGCCGAAGAAGACATTTGCAGTGGCTGTTATACTCTTGCAAAACGCTCACCTCTGTATTACTTTTCCTACAGTTGCTGAGTATGTGAATGTTCTCCCGGCAACATTTGTTTCAAAGTTTGGAGAGTTTCTTGAGCTGTGTGATTTTGTCCACTGGAATCCAGGTGCTAAACTACATAAACATAACTTAATTGCTGTTATTACAGAGTGAAGACCGTCATCACTACCTCATGATTATTAATTTCTAGTTTGAATATTCTTTTATTCTGTTTTCTGTAGGCTGAAATTTCTCTTGTTTCGTGGTAGAAGGAAGCTCACACGCACCATATTGAGAAGGATTATGGGGAAAGCTCAGAGTAGCTACTTGAAATTAATGAAATTCATTATGTTTGCTTCAAAGAAGGTCTTTGTGTGGACTCCATATCTATTGACCCCGATGACCACTGAGGGAAGACCTGATCTTAGTTGATGGGATTGCCATACAGTGATGTTCCAGAGTCAGTGGCACTGTCCTTTGTCGTACCATTGTCTCCGTGATGTTGAGTGAAGTTAAGTATTGTCTCATTCTACGCTATAAAGGAGTATAAGTAACAGCTGGATTACGTGCTCATCTATCTACCCCTGTTGGATTATGGGGTTGAGGACTTTGATCTTAGTGGCACCATGGTATCGACACATGACAGCCCTCTTGTTGCCTCCTTTGGTACGTCTCATGACATGACTCTCCAGAATATTTGTAACTCTAAGCCAATTTCGAAGTAGTGAGAATTATATTATTTTACTTATGATTGTGCTGTTAGTACATTAACTGATCTTTCCTAGATAGTGACCCCCAACAAAGTTCGGGGGTCGTTATCTAGGACTAGTATTTCTTAGGGGTCATTATCTTTATGATATTTACTATCTTTTGTTTGTTTTACGGTAATCCCCAACGGGCTTGTACTAAAACACACCGCAAAGGTGGACGCATACCAGGTCACTTCTAGGAAAGATCCAAATTAACAGATAGGGGAAAAAAAATTGAATATGCTGTGACAGCGCTGGCACTATTCTCTCCCTGTCCAACTAATCAAGGTCAGAAGAATTCGACATGTTAGAAGGGGAGAATCATTGAAGCAACATGATGGCTTCTGGGATGAGCCAGTGCTCACGACTGTCCTAGTGTTACGTGGATGGTGGTTTCAGAATGAACGTGGTTGAAGGGACGGCAGAGCCATGGCTTCATGTTGCCCACCCAATAAGGGAAAGGGAGGGAAAGTAAAAAAGACTAATGTAAAATCCAGTATTGTTGGATTTGGCGAGATTCTAAGCAGCATTTTGAAGAAAACCTTTTTTGATAAATGATTTGTCAATAAATAGATAGGTGTCTAATGGGTAGCACTAATAAAAAATGGCTAGAGAAAGGACAACATAAAGTATATTTTGCCTTTAAGCGTATTATAATGCATGAGTACATTCAGAGATATTGGAATGGAAACTGACAAGCCAAAGCGATTCCATTTAGTTAACCGTCATTTTCAATATAGTCATCTTTCGCCTTACCGTTGGCGTAGATGAATTAAATCTCTTGTATTCAAGGAAGATAAATATTTAACAAAAAAGTGGTAGGATACGATTATGGTTATGATATATCGTGAGGAATTAACGATATCTAAGGCTAAATGTCACAGAATCAATTACGGTAATGGATAACATTAGTTACTTGAGTTTTATACATTGTAGCTGGCTGTGTTTTACTCAGATAAGT
>NC_089749.1:30806551-30819312 GCF_040412425.1 Macrobrachium rosenbergii
GATTTTGCATTGTTACATTCATTGCTGTGATCACGTAGGCCACTTTGAGAGAAAGAATACATGTCTTGATCAGTTACACTATGTTTTGTAAGATTGCATTCAAAACGTTTGGCTGGGATGATGTCACTTTCCTTCTAGAAATTTCTCTTTTGGTATCTTGCACCCAAAATTCTTTGATGATGTCATCTCCCTGCTTCTAGAGCGTTTCTTTTGGTATTTCGCACTCAAAATGCTTTAATGACGTCATGTAATTGTTTCATGTGATACTGGAATTCTGAAATCTGTTTCGTTCTGATATCTGAGACCGAATAGTTTGGTTCCCTCTCTCTCTCTCTCATTCTTAAAAAGAGATTACTTTTAATGTAGTATATTGGCAGTCACTGGTTAGCGTTAACTTTTGAGATCTGAATTCAGTAAAATTATTTAAATTGTAACGGCGCCTGGTAAAAAAGTGTGTTTTGTGGAAAAGCAGCTGCAGCAAGTGATTTTACAGTGTTTTCAGAAGTTTGTGTAAGGTAACGTGAATTTTACTTATTAATACCATGGTATAATAAATTGGGAAATTTTGCCTCAGTGAAATTATTATTGGTAAATTTTGTGTGTATTTTTGTGTGTTTTTCTGTTTGCAATCTCTTCATATTTTCACATTTTTGAAAGTTTGTGATGTAACATTTATTTACGTAACATTTTAAATATTTCTTGGTAATTTAACATTGCATACTTGATTCAGTTTTTCATTTATTAAGATTTTCTTTTCAAATCTTGAGTAATTCTTGATAGTTTAAATTTTTCTCGATTAATTTAAATTCCTGATAAATTAAAATTTTTGTAAATTAGTTTTGTTTCATAATTTAATTCAAGAATTAATTAAGTTTTGTGTTGTTTTCAAATAAAAATAAATTTTTCAGATTGTGAATTCTAGTTATAAACTTCGAATTTAAAAATAAATTTTTGTTTTTAATATTTTTACAAAAATAGTGTTTCATTTATTGACCACCAGTGAATAGGATTGATTGTGTGTGTGCATAAGGCAAACTGATAAACATGTTTTGTTCCTTTAGTTTTGCTAAAGTGAATTAAGACCGGGGAAACAATTGAAGCTGTTTGATGGAGTGAAGCCCTTTTACTCTAGAATATTTCTATTTTAATTTTTGATACCTCACACATATTCTGATAAACTTAGTTTGATTTTTCAAGTGATTAATATGTTTTTTTTAAGAGATCACTGTTACCTTTAGAGTACTCAGTCGTAATTCCTGTTATGAGGATTCAGGTATCTGGCTGAAGTGAGGTAAAATTTTGAATTTTGAGATTAGTTGTGTAATAACCAGGTACTTGGTATGCATCGTGACAATATGTATATATATATAGATATATAGATATATATATGTACATATACATAAAACATACAGGCATTAGCATATATATTTATATGTATGTATATATATATATATATATATATATATATATATATATATATATATATATATATATATATATATGTATATATATATATATATATATATATATATATATATATATATATATATATATATATATATATATATATATATATTTTGTCATGATGTGTACCAAGTACCTGGTTATTACACTACTAATCACAAAATTTAAAAAAATTAACTCACTTCAGCCAGATACCTGAACTCTCATAACAATAAAAATTATGACTGAGCACTCTAAAGGTAACAGTAATATCTAAAAAAAGTCATTAATCACATGAAAAATCAAACTAAGTTTATCAAGACTAGTGTGAGGTATCAACAATTAAACAAATATACTATAGTAAAAGGGCATCACTCCATCAAACAACTTGTTTCCCTGGTCTTAATTCACTTCAGCAAAACTAAATGAACAAAACATGTTTATCACTTTGCCTTATACACACAATTAATCCTATTCACTGGTGGTCAATAAATGAAACACTGTTTTTAAAAATTTTAAATACAAAAATTTATTTTTAAATTCAAAATTTATAATTAGAATTCACAGTCTGAAAAATTTACTATTACTTGAAAACAACACAAAATTTAATTAATTCTTGAATTAAATTTTTAAAGAAAGCTAAATCACAAAAACTTTAATTTATCAAGAAATTAAATTAATCAAGCAAAATTTAAACTATCAAGAATTACTCAAGATTTGAAAAGAAAATCTAAATAAATGAAAATTAAATCAAGTATTCAATGCTAAATTATCAAGAAATATTTAAAATGCTAAGTGAATGAATATTAAATCACCAAAATATAAAATTTGAAGAAAAATCAAGAGATTGCTAACACAAGAACACACAAAAATACACGAAAGATTCATCAATAATAATTTCACCAAGGCAAAATTTCCCTAATATACCTTATTATACCATGGTAATAATAAATAAAATTCACTTTACCTTACACAAGCTTGTGAAAACTTTTGTAAAATCACTTGCAGCAGCTTAGATTCACAAAACACACTTTTTTATCAGGCGCTGTTACTAAATGTATGTATTTTTCCTATGCTCAGATCTCAAAAGCTAAGATTAACACTAGTGACCACAAAAATTTTACGTTAATAACTTCTCTCTTTTGAAGAGAGAGAGAGAGAACCAATATGAATGGTCCCTGAAATCAGAATGAATAAATCTGAGGATTCCAGTAGCACATGAAACACTCAAGTGACGTCATTAAGGCATTCTGGGAACGAGATACAAGGAAAGTTCTAGAAGAAGGAAGGTGACCTAATCGATCGAGACATGTATACTCTCAGAAGGACATATATGATCAGAGCAATGTATGTAACATTGTGAAACCTTCGTCTTCTTCTCGTATGGGACAAAGCTTTTACAGAAATCTTAACATGATCAAACAGATTTCTCCTGTCTAATTATGACTGGCATGTTTTAAAAACAAAACAAAAAACCCGAGTTGGTTTCTAGAACAGCGCAGCGATTGTTATTCTCAACCTGTCATCGTGTAACTCAAAACAAAGCGCTCTCTTATCTGAACTGATGACAGATAACACATCTGGTCTAAAACTCAAATTTCTCTCTCCCATTACTATGCTATTATCAAGAAAGATATTAATTCTAATTACGCTATTAAGTTATCTACAGTAAATCACCAACTCTTTTGAGATCTGACATTACACTACATACGATATTTCAGTAATTATTATCATTACACATAATACGTGATAAATAGAAGAGTAAATATATCAAAACTATGGGTGGGATGATATACATATTAAAAAGCAACATCATGAAATTCCTCCCCCAAGAAGATTAATTATCCCGGGTTTGAATCCAACGATTCACAACGGGATAAATAATCTGCTATGGCATTATCTTTTCCTGAAATATGTTTCACTTTTACATTATACGGGTGCAGGTATAAAGACCTCCTGGTCAGTCTCTTATTGTTTTTTTTGGTTCTAGGAACATTTGCTGTAAAGATTTTTGCCGTAGGAAAACTCGCCTTAGGAATTTTTGCCATAGGAAACTTTGCCGTATAGGATTTTTGCTGAAAGACAATTTTGTCGCATTTTTTTTTTTCGTTACCCTTATCTTGAACAGTCCCTTTTGGAGTAATGTCCAATTTAATGTGCGAAGTACCTTGTTATCAAGTATATATGGCTCACACTATTTTTCCTTCGATTTTAACATTTTAATAAGCCAAGTACCTTTTTATCAAGTAATTTTTGTGTTCCTTGTAAATGCTATCATAATTTGTTATAATTTGTGAATTATTTGATTGTGTTCCAAACATTGATTTATTTTGGTAAGGATAGAAAAAAGTTTGTATAGACAGGACTTTATTTTTATAGTATTTTAACATGTCTTTTACAGGGTCAAACATCAGAAAAGACATTAAAAGTAAACATTTATTTAAAAAGTAAAAGACTAAAAATATATCAAATTAACAAAGAAATAATTTAAAATGTGTGCAAATTCCAATGAGTGCTTCGTAAATAATGTGTTTTTTGCGTTGGGCTGTAATGAAGCATTTTCCGCTGAAGTCTTGCATTGATATGAATATATATATATTTCATTTGTACTGCATCTCCTCGATCTAAATCGCACATTTTCTTTTTTACTAATGACAAATTATAACATTTACAAGGAACAAAAAAAAAAAGAAACACGGTACTTCGTTAATCAAAATGTAAAAATCAGATATACTTGATAACAAGGTACTTGGCTTATTAAAGTGTTAAAATCGAAGGAACAATAGTGTGAGCCATGTAGCCTATACTTGGTAACAAGGTACTTCGCATATTAAATTGGACATTACTCCAAAAGGGACCGTTCAAGATAAGGGTATCGAAAAAAAAGTGACAAAATTGTCTTAGGGCAAAAATCCTATACGGCAAAGTTTCCTACAGCGAAAATTCCTGAGGTGAGTTTTCCTACAGCAAAAATGTTCACGGCGAATGTTCCCGACATGGTGTTTTTCATCTTATTGATGAATGAGATAGGGTTGTGGTCAGACAACACTAAAATTTCTTCATTCCTAGGTTGGTTCACATACATTTCAAACTTTTTCAATGCTGTGATTAATGCTAACGTTTCTTTTTCGATTGTTGAGTAAGTTTTCTGATGCTTTTTCAACTTTGAAGACATGAAACTCACTGGATGCAGAATTCTGTTGACATCATTCCTGGTTTGGTTCACATACATTTCAAACTTTTTCAATGCTGTGATTAATGCTAACGTTTCTTTTTCGATTGTTGAGTAAGTTTTCTGATGCTTTTTCAACTTTGAAGACATGAAACTCACTGGATGCAGAATTCTGTTGACATCATTCCTAGGTTGGTTCACATACATTTCAAACTTTTTCAATGTTGTGATTAATGCTAACGTTTCTTTTTCGATTGTTGAGTAAGTTTTCTGATGCTTTTTCAACTTTGAAGACATGAAACTCACTGGATGCAGAATTCTGTTGACATCATCTTGAAGTAGAACAGCTCCAGTTCCACAGTCGGATGCATCAACTTTTATTACGAACTTTTTATTGAAGTCTGGAGCTTGAAGCACTGGTCTTGAAGTTAATATGGCTTTAACCTTCTCAAATGATTCTTGACATTCTGGAGTCCAAACAAACTTTGTCTTCGGACTGGTTAAGTCAGTTAAGGGAACTACTACGGCTGAGAAATTTGGAGAGAATCGGAGATAAAATCCAGCCCTGCCCAAAATCTTTGTAGCTGTTTCCTCGCAGTAGGCGGGGTAGCATTGCAGATACCTTCTACATTAGCGTCAACAGGAGCGAGAAGGCATTTTCCAACTTCAAATCCTAGATACTGAACAGTTGCCTTTCCAGACTCACTTTTTGTAAGTTGATTGTTAGTCCTGCTTCCTGTAGTTTCTTGAACACTTTCCTTAAAGTATTCAGGTGTTCTTCCCATGTGTTAGAATGAATCACAATGTCACCAAGGTAAACACTAACTGCTTCTATGGATCCTAGCAGTTGATCCATCACTCGTTGGAATGTTGCAGGTGTATTCATCAGACCAAATGGCAAGACAGTGTATTGATACAGTCCAAAAGGAGTAATGAAAGCTGATAACAATTTAACATCTTCATCTGAGGGAATTTGATAATATCCTTTCAACAAATCTATCTTGGAAACAAATTTGGCTTGCCCAATATTATCAAGTAATTGATCAACAAGAGGCAAGGGATAATTGTCAGCCACACTGATGGAATTCAGTTTCCTATAATCAGTACAAATCCTGAATGAGCCATCTGGTTTCTTCACTAACACGCAAGGAGAGCTATAATGACTTGAACTGGGTTCTGCTAGTCCATGCTGCAATAAATATTCAACTTCTTTCTTCAAAACCTCTTGATGAAAAGATGATAAGTGATAGGCTCTCTGTTTAAAAGGTTTTCCATCTTGTCTGATCTTTATCTCATGCTTTGTCAGATCAGTATGCCTAGGTGCATCTGTAAAAATTTCTGGGAAACTTCGAATCACCTCACTTAATTCACTACTTTGCTCAACGCTCAGGTGTTTTAGTTTATCCTCCAAATTTTCCAATATAGAAGAATTGTTCATCTTGTTTCAGCTCCCAATTCATAGCCATCGTCGTCCTCTGTGGATGAAGTTGTCTGTGTTATTGACACTGTTTCAGTTTTAGTCTCTGAGAAGTAAGGCTTCAAAAGATTCACATGTATCTTCCTCTGTCGTTTCCTTCTTCCTGGTGTTTCAATCACATAAGTTCGATCACTTAACTTCTCTATTATCACATAAGGACCTTGAAACTTATTGGTAAGGGGAAATCTTTTCACTGGTAAGAACACTAGAACTTGTTGTCCTACACTAAAATTTCTTATCTTAGTCTTAGCATCATATCTCCTTTTCATTTTCTCTTGACTTATTTTCAAATTTTCTTAAGAGAATTTTCTAATTTCTCTTAATCTTTTCCTCAAATTCTTCACAAATTCTCCTTGGAATTCCTCATGATTTTCTTCCCAGTTCTCTGCAAGAATCTTCAATGGACCTCTCACGTCTTGACAAAAAATAATTTCATTTGGTGAACATCCCATACTGTCTTGATAAGCATTCCTAACTTCAAACAACATCAAGGGTAAACCAGCATCCCATTCTCTTCCTGATTCATTACAGTACTTTGTTAACATACTTTCAAAGTCTGGTGGAACCTTTCCAAGGCTCCTTGAGTCTCTGGATGGTAAGCAGTTGATAACTGTTGTTTCACTCCTAACAAATTCATCACATTCTGGAACAATTTTGAAGTAAAGTTCGTTCCTCTATCACTTTGCACAATTTCTGGTATTCCATTGGAGAAAAACTCCACCAACTTCTCAGCAATTACCTTTGCACTTATACTTCTTACAGGAATTGCCTCAGGATACCTTGTCACTGGACACATTAATGTTAAAAGATATTAATTTCCTTTCTTTGTTTTTGGAAGCGGCCCAACTACATCTATAATCACCTTGCCAAAGGGCTCTCCTCTAACTTCTATGGGTTGTAGGGGGCTTTCTGAATGGTTTCATTCGGTTTTCCAGTTATGTGGCATGTGTGACACTCTGCAAAACCTGCTGACATCCTTGAAGTCCAGGGCAGAAAAAATACATAAAAATCTTCTCAACAGTCTTCCTGATTCCCACATGTCCAGACTCGTGCACTACTGCTACACTTGCTTCCTCAATGGATATGGAATGAAAATTTGATGATATTCGCACCATTCAGAATTTCCTGGTATATCTGCAGGTCGATGCTTCCTCATTAGCAATCCTTCCTTTGGATAATAACAGTTAGGAGTTTGTTACATCTCTGTTTGATCAACACCTCTGAAAAACAAATCAGCCAACGTTGTATCCCTCTTCTGCAGTTCCAGTAACTTCTCTCTAGTCACTTGACCAACTTCAAGGGCTGAACTCTCAATATCTGCTGACTTTGCTAATGTAGTTTCACTACTGTCTTCAAGAACACTCTGACTACTCTGAGCCTCTTCAAGAACAACAGGATCCTTGTCTTCTTGGGAAATTTCTTCATTACTAATTGTAGGGGATACTTCACTTTCCTGGAACAACTCTTCTAAGCTCAAAGATCCTTCACTTAATCCTTCTGGTACAGGTAAATCCTCAGTTTCTTCACTTGCAGACATAGTTCTCTTCATACTCCTGGTAGTTACACAAGTTGGAAAGAGGTGGGGGTTTTTCTTCTCTAAATCTACCGTAGGACTAATCCTCAACAGTTTGTCTGTCACAATAGGACAAGGAACAAATGGTACATCACCAACTTCATTACCCAGTAAAACATGCACACCTTCAACAGCTAGTGAGTCCTCTACAGCAAAATCAACATTCCCTGTCACCAATTCACACGGCAGGTGCAAGCGGCATATAGGAGTTACCTCCTCTCGTATACCCTTCAAAATAACTGAATCTCCGGTGAGATTCTTCTCCAAATGTGGTTGAGCACCACGAACTGCCACACTATGGTTACTCCCTGTATCAAATAATACCTTAACTGGTACCTGCACACTCCCTCCTTCCTTGAGTTGTCAGAGTACCTTCATAGATATATGGCTTAAAAGTCTCCAAGCTCCTCAGCCACTCACTGCTTGAGGTTACATTTCCACAGGATGCTAAAGACTCAGCTTGTTTAGTCTCAGTCTTCCCAACTGTCTCAGTCTTCTCCACACTGCTCTTCATAGTTTGCTTCACCTGGTTACCTGTAACCAATTGACCAACTGGTTTGGTCTGCTGTTGTGTATGATAACAATCTCTACTGTAGTGTCCTACTCTTCCACACTTGAAGCAGACAACATTAATCTTCTGTATCTGTCTTGAGAAACTGGATGAGGAGGATGTAACATTCAGTTGCTGAGGGGTATTACCTGGCTTTGTATTGGCATACCCACTAGAAGGATTCCCAACAGTAATGTTCCTGAAATTTAGATGAGATCTAAAACCTGTGCATTGTTGGTTCTGGTACTTGACCTTATAATTCCTTTTTTGCTTACAAATGACATTGTAGTCTTCTGCTCAATATAGCAGCTTTGTCAGGATTCTTAACCTCTCTCTCTCTTAAATAGGCTCGTATGTGTTCATGAATTCCTCTAAGATATTGCTCTAGGACTACTAACTCCTCAAGTTCGTCCATAGATTTAACTTAGCAGCCTCCAACCATCGTTTAAAACATCTTCTTGCTTTGTAGGCATAATCCAAGAAAGTCATCTTGCCATCCTTTCTCAAAGATCTGAATCTTTCATTGTAATATTCAGGGGTCATCTGGTAAACTTGTGGCACATTGTGTTTGAGTACCTTGTACTCTTTACACTGATCAGTTGTTAAAGCTAAATAGGCACTTCTTCCTTTACCAGTGACAAACACTCTGTAACAAGACTGACCATTTATCTTCTGGCCTCCCATACTTGAAGGCACTTTTTCAAAGTGATCAAAAAATTCATCTGGAGCTTCTTCTGTAAACTTTGGAATTAACTTCTGCACTCTTACTACATCAAATACAGGGTCTGAATTACCTTGGGTAGGGTTAGATGGTGTTACAGGTAATATGGATTGAGCTTTGATTAACTCCATCTCCCTTTCATGTCATGCTCTTTCTCTTTCTTCTTCTGCTGCTTTTTCTTCTTCTCTTTCTTTTCTTTCTCTTTTCTCTCGGTCTTCTTTTTCATCTGCCTGTCTTCTCTCTCTTTCTGCCAGCAATCTCAGCTTAATCAAACTTTCATCTCTTTTCTCTCTTTCTTTTTCTGCTTGCATTATTTCTCTTTCAGCCTGCATCTTCAGCTTAATCAAATATTCTTCTGCTTCTATGCGTCTAAGCTCTGCTTCTGCATCACTTTTCTCTTTCTTGTGCTCTTGCTTATTTATAAATTCTGCCTAGCTGTATTCAACAATTCTTGTGCCTCTCCTAACTCTTCACTTATTTTACCAGTGTCCATCAATGCTTGGATTGCAATACATCTGATTTGTGCCTTAATCATACCACTAGACACACTACCCTCACTTGCCACTGCTAAAGCAGCCTACTGTGCCTTAGTCAGGCTGGATTCAGATAACTCTTGGATGGAAGGAACTGCTAAAAACTTCTGAACATCGAACAGAGCCATTTTCTCCAAGTTCCTCAACCAAATCATTCTCAATATAATGCAAAAATAGCCATGTGGTCACTCTCCTATCAAAATACATCCCTAACTCCACCACTATAAACCATGAACCAGGGTGATATTTTGTTTTGTTCCTGGGTCTCTGTTCACCAACTTCTGTTGTCACAATGCGTACCAAGTACCTGGTTATTATACAACTAATCACAAAATTCAAAAATTAACTCACTTCAGCCAGATACCTGAACTCTCATAACAATAAGAATTACGACTGAATACTCTAAAGGTAACAGTGATCCCTCAAAAAGTTCATTAATCACATGAAAAATCAAAGTAAGGTTATCAAGACTAGCGTGAAGTATCAACAATTAAACAAGAAATATACTAGAGCAAAAGGGCATCACTCCATCAAACAACTTCAATTGTTTCCCTGGTCTTAATTCACTTCAGCAAAACTAAAGGAACAAAACATGTTTATCACTTTGCCTTATGCACACACAATTAATCCTATTCATTGGTGGTCAATAAATGAAACTGTTTTTAAAAGAAAATTTTAATAAATGAAAATTAAAATCAAGTATGCAATGTTAAATTATCAAGAAATATTTAAAATGCTAAGTGAATAAATATTAAATCATCAAAATACAAAATTTGAAAAAAAAATTGAGAGCTTGCAAACACAAGAACACACAAGAATACACAAAAAGATTCATCAATAATAATTTCATTAAGGCAAAATTTCCCTAATATACCTTATTATACCATGGTAATAATAAGTAAAATTCACTTTACCATACACAAGCTTGTGAAAACTTTTGTAAAATCACTTGCAACTGCTTTGGATTCATAAAACACACTTTTTATCAGGCACTATTACTAAATGTATATATTTTTCCTATACTCAGATCTCAAAAGCTGAGATTGACACTAGTGACTACAAAAATTCTACATTAATAACTTCTCTCTTTTGAAGAGAGAGAGAGAGAGAGAGAGAGAGAGAGAGAGAGAGAGAGAGAGAGAGAGAGAGAGAGAGAGAGAGAGAACCAATATGAATGGTCCCTGAAATCAGAATGAATAAATCTGAGGATTCCAGTAACACATGAAACACTCGTGACGTCATTAAGGCATTTTGGGAACGAGATACAAGAAAAGTTCTAGAAGAAGGTAGGTGACCTAATCGATCGAGACATGTTTACTCTCAAAAGGACATGTGTGATCAGAGCAATGTATGTAACATTGTGAAACCTTCGCGTTCTCGTATGGGAGAAAGCTTTTACAGAAATCTTAACATGATCAAACAGATTTCTACTGGCTAATTATGACCGGCATGTTTTAAAAACAAAATGAAAAACACGAGTTGGTTTCTAGAACAGCGCAGCAATTGTTATTCTCGACCTGTCATCGGGTAACCCAAAACAAAGAACTCTCTTATCTGAATTGATGACAGATAACACATCTGGTCTAAAACTCGAATTTCTCTCTCCCACTACTACGCTATTATCAAGAAAGATATTAATAATTCTAAATTACACTGTTAACTTGTCTAAATCACCAGCTCTTTTGAGATCTGACATTGGACTACATACAATATTTCAATAATTATTATCATTATTACACATAATGCATAATAAATAGAAGAGTAAATATATCAAAACTATGGTGGGATGATATACACATTACAAGGCAACATCATGAAAATATATATTTATATATATATATATGTATGTATATATATATATATATATATATATATATATATATATATATATATATATATATATATATATATATATATATATATATAGAAATCATCAACACAAATCACGTGTGGAACAGAAATAAGTTTGACTCACGTGATCGAATCAGGCAGGTCTCTCAGGTGGAAAGCGTTATCCACTGGGCCATACAAGTCTAAAAGAAGTTGGAACCTGAGAGCAACTGCACCCAAGAATTACCTGGGCAAGCTAACTGCTTGCATACCAGCGAGTTTTTCCCAACTTCCCGGACTCAGCAATGACCCAATAGACAACATTTCATTCGAATTATCCCTTCTGGGTGAATAAATAGAAATCATCAACACACAATCACGTGTGAACAGAAATAAATTTCTGACTCACGCCGGGATCGAACTCCAGGTC
Organism: Macrobrachium rosenbergii; assembly: GCF_040412425.1. Taxonomy (NCBI): domain Eukaryota; kingdom Metazoa; phylum Arthropoda; class Malacostraca; order Decapoda; family Palaemonidae; genus Macrobrachium; species Macrobrachium rosenbergii. The sequence continues at coordinate 30,818,281 of NC_089749.1, forward strand.
TCTCAGGTGGAAAGCAAGGGCGTTATCCACTGGGCCATACAAGTCTAAAAGAAGCTGGAACCTGAGAGCAACTGCACCCAAGAATTACCTGGGCAAGCTAACTGCTTGCATACCAGCCGAAGTTTTCCACAACTTCCGACTCAGCAATGACCAATAGACAGATTTCATTCGAATTATCCCTTCTGAGTGAATAAGATAGAAATCATCAACACACAATCACGTGGAACAGAAATAAATTTCTGACTCACGTCGGATCGAACCCAGGTCTCTCAGGTGGAAAGCAAGGGCGTTATCCACTGGGCCATACAAGTCTAAAAGAAGTTGGAACCTGAGAGCAACTGCCTTGCTTTCCACCTGAGAGACCTGGGTTCGATCCCGACGTGAGTCAGAAATTTATTTCTGTTCCACACGTGATTGTGTGTTGATGATTTCTATCTTATTCACTCAGAAGAGATAATTCGAATGAAATGTTGTCTATTGGGTCATTGCTGAGTCGGAAAGTTGGGGAAACTTCACAGCGTATGCAAGCAGATTAGCTTGCCCAGGTAATTCCTTGGTGCAGTTGCTCAGGTTCCAACTTCTTTTAGACTTGTATGGCTCCAGTGGATAACGCCCTTGCTTTCCACCTGAGAGACCTGGGTTCGATCCCGACGTGAGTCAGAAATTTATTTCGTTCCACACGTGATTGTGTGTTGATGATTTCTATCTTATTCACTCAGAAGGATAACTCAATGAAATGTTGTCTATTGGGTCATTGCTGAGTCGGGAAGTTGGGGAAAACGTTGCTGGTATGCAAGAAAGTTAGTTTGCCCAGGTAATTCCTTTTTGGGCAGTTGCTCTGGTTCCAACTTCTTTGACTTGTATGGCCCAGTGGATAACGCTCCTTGCTTTCCACCTGAGAGACCTGGGTCTGATCCCGACGTGAGTCAGAAATTTATATATATATATATATATATATATATATATATATATATATATATATATATATATATATATATATATATACACGTTACACAGTCGAGAGGAAATTTC
>NC_089749.1:30824812-30882312 GCF_040412425.1 Macrobrachium rosenbergii
CATGTCCATATTCTACCAGTGAATTTTCAGCACAGAAGCAAGTGCCTGAAATATATGGTTTCAACGTTTAAATAGTTTTTTATGGGCCTTCTTATTCATATATATATATATATATATATATATATATATATATATATATATATATATATATATATATATATATATATATATATATAGATATAATCAACACAATCACGTGTGGCACAAAAATAAATTTCTGACTCACGTCAGGGTCGAACCTCGGTCTTTGAATTGAAAGGCAAGGGCGCTGCCCACTAGGCCATACAAGTCATAAAAGTTGGAACCTGAGGGCCTTACGCTGCCCACTCAGCAATTGAAAGACCTGGGTTCGATCCTGAGGTGAGTCCAGAAATTATATATATATATATTTTCATGATGCTGCTTTCTAATACAAATCCTCCTATAATTTTGATATATTTACTCCTTTATTTATCATGTGTTATGTGTAATAATAATAATTATTGAAATATCATAACAGATCTCAAAAGAGTTAATGCTTTAGATGACTTGATAACGTAGTTTAAATTAATAATATCTTTCTTTATAAAAGCATAGTATAAGGAACACGTGTGTGTTCAGCGAGACTTGTTTAATTTCAGTTGTCATCAGTTGCGATAAGAGAGAGCGCTTTGTTTTGGGTTACACGATGAAAGGTTCGAATAACAATTGTCGATTCGTCCCGTACGAGCATAAGACGAGTGATTTCGCATTGTTACATGCATTGCTCTGATCACGTACGCCACTTTGAGAGAAAGAATACGTCTTGATCAGTTACACAATGTTTTGTAAGATTGCATTCAAAATATTTGGCTGGGATGGCGTCGCTTTCCTTCTAGAAATTTCTCTTTTGGTATCTCGCACCCAAAATTCTTTAGTGACGTCATCTCCCTGCTTCTAGAGCTTTTCTTTTGGTATTTAACAATCAAAATCCCTTAATGACGTCATGCAATTGTTTCATGCGATACTGGAATTCTGAAATCTGTTTCATTCTGATTTCCGAGACCGAATAGTTTGTTCCTCTCTCTCTCTCTCTCTCTCTCTCTCTCTCTCTCTCTCTCTCTCTCTCTCTCTCTCTCTCTCTCGTTCTTAAAAGGAGATTACTTTTAATGTAGTATATTGGTGGTCACTGGTTAGCGTTAACTTTTGAGATCTGATTTTAGTAAAATTATTTAAATTGTAACGGCGCCTGGTAAAAAAAGTGTGTTTTGTGGAAAAGCAGCTGCAGCAAGTGATTTTACAGAGGTTTCACAAGTTTGTGTAAGGTAACGTGAATTTTACTTATTAATACCTTGGTATAATAAGGTAGGAAATTTTGCCTTGGTGAAATTATTATTGATAAATCTTATGTGTATATTTTGTGTTTTTGCAATCTCTTCATATTTTCACATTTTTTTATGTTTGTGATGTAACATTTATTTACGTAATATTTTATATATTTCTTGGTAATTTAACAATTCCTCGTTGGGAGAGTGGGTTTCGTTCTCCGCTGGCACTCTACTGCTGGCCGCAACATTTGAATCTCCGACCGGCCAATGAAGAATAAGAGGAGTTTATTTCTGGTGAAAAATTCATTTCCGCTATAATGTGGTTCGGATGAAACTGCAATAAGCTGTAGGTCCCGTTGCTAGGTAACCAATTGGTTCTTAGCCATGTAAAATAAATCTGATCCTTCACAACCCTAGGAGAGCTGTTAATCAACTCAGTGGTCTGGTTAAACTGAGATATACATTTTTTTGGTAATTTAACATCGCATACTTGATTTAATTTTTCTTTTCAAATCTTGAGTAATTCTTGATAGTTTAAATTTTTCTCAGTTAATTTAAATTCCTGATAAATTAAAATTTTTGTGGATTAGTTTTGTTTCATAATTTAATTCAAGAATTAATTAAGTTTTGTGTTATTTTCAAGTAATAATAAATTTTTGAGATTGTGAATTCTAGTTATAAACTTTGAATTTAAAAATAAATTTTTGGATTTATTATTTTTAGAAAAACTGTTTCATTTATTGACCCAAGTGAATAGGATTGATTTGTGTGCATAAGGCAAAGTGATAAACATGTTTTGTTCTTTTAGTTTTGCTAAAGTGAATTAAGACCAGGAAACAGTTAGAGTTGTTTGATGGAAGATGCCGTTTCTCTAGAATATTTTCTAGTTTAATTTTGATACCTCACACATATTCTGATAAACCGAAGCTTGATTTTCAAGTGGTTAATAAATTTTTAAGGGATCACCTGTTACCTTTAGAGTGCTTTTATGTAATTCCTATTGTTATGAATACAGGTATCAGGGGTTCATGAAGTGAGGTAAATTTTTGAATTTTGAGATTAGTTGTGTAACAACCAGTACTTGGTAAGCATGTGACAATATATATATATATATAATATATAATATACGAAATAATATATATATATATATATATATATATATATATATATATATATATATATAAAACGAAGAAGAAAGAGGAGCAGATATGTACATATACATAAAACATACATGTATTAGCATATATATTTTATATGTATGTATATATATATATATATATTGTCATGATGTGTACCACCTGGTTATTACACAACTAATCAAAAAGTTAAAAAAATTACCTCACTTCAGCCAGATACCTGAACTCTCATAACAATAAGAATTACAACTGAGTACTCTAAAGGTAACAGTAATCTCTTAAAAAGTTCATTAACCACATGAAAAATCAAACTAAGTTTATCAAGACTAGTGTGATGTATCAACAGTTAAACAAGAAATATACTAAAGTAAAAGGGCATCACTCCATCAAACAACTCCATTGCTTCCTGGTCTTAATTCACTTCAGCAAAACTGAATGAACAAAACATGTTTATCACTTTTGCCTTATGCACACAATTAATCCTATTCACTGGTGGTCAATAAATGAAACAATGTTTTTAAAAATTTTTAAATACAAAAATTTATTTTCAAATTCAAAATTTATTATTAGAATTCACAGTCTGAAAAAATTTTATTGCTTGAAAACAACACAAAATTTCTTTAGTTCTTGAATTAAATTATTAAAGAAAACTAAATCACAAAACTTTAATTTATCAAAAATGAAATTAATCAAGCAAAATTTAAACTATCAAGAATTACTCAAGATTTGAAAAGAAAATTTTAATAAATGAAAATTAAATCAAGTATGCAATGTTAAATTATCAAGAAATATTTAAATGCTAAGTGAATGAATATTAAATCACCAAATATAAATTAAAAAAATCAATTTTTGCTAGCACAAGAACACACAAAAATACGAACAAAAATGTTCATCAATAATAATTTCACTAAGCAAAAATTTCCCTAATATACCATATTATACCATGGTAATAAAAGTAAAATTCACTTTATATACACAAGCTTTTGAAAACTTTTGTAAAATCACTTGCAGCTGCTTTGGGTTACAAAACACACTTTTTAAAAGGACTGTTACTAAATGTATATATTTTTCCTATATTTAGAGATCTCAAAACTGAGATTGACACTAGTGACCACAAAAAAATTCTACATTAATAACTTGGGAGAGAGAGAGAGAGAGAGAGAGAGAGAGAGAGAGAGAGAGAGAGAAGAACCAATATGAATGGTCTTTGAAATCAGAATCTGAGGATTCCAGTAACACATGAAACACTCATGTGATGTCATTAAGGCATTTTGGGAACAAGATACAAGGAAAGTTCTAGAAGAAGGACGGTGACTTAATCGATTGAGACATGTTTACTCTCAAAAGGACATGCGTGATCAGAGCAATGTATGTAACATTGTGAAACCTTCGTCGTCTTCTCGTATGGGAGAAAGCTTTTACAGAAATCTTTACATGATCAAACAGATTTCTGCTGGCTAATTATGACTGGCATATTTTAAAAACAAAATGAAAAACCCAAGTTGGTTTCTAGATTGGAGCAGCGATTGTCATTCTCGACCTGTCACCGGGTAACCCAAAACAAAGCGCTCTCTTATCTTAACTGATGACAGATGACACATCTGGTCTAAAACTCGAATTTCTCTCTCCCACTACTACGCTATTATCAAGAAAGATATTATTAATTCTAAATTACACTATTAAGTTATCTAAATCACTAACTCTTGAGATCTGACATTACAGTACATACAATATTTCAATAATTATTATCATTATTACACATAATACGTGATACATAGAAGAGTAAATATATCAAAACTGTGGGTGGGATGATATACATATTACAAGCAACATCATGAAAAGTATATTATATATATATACATATATGTATATATATATATATATATTATATATATATATATATTATATATATATATATATATATATATATATATAATATATATATATTTTTTTTTACGTATTTCCCTGAGTTTATGGTATTTTACAGGTCGCAACGGAAACTTTATTTAATTGGCCTTGGAGTTCTGACTTGCGTGAGGGAAATCGTAAAAATAAGAAAAAGGAGAATTTAGGAGCTTTAGGCTTTCTCTTCATAAGAAATGTTACGTAAACACTTAGGCTAAATTAAGAATTATATTTACAAAAGCAAGCATTGGAAGGAAAATGGATGAGCAAAATTAAAGGCTTGCAAACACCCTGAAGATCCTTTCACTGGAGTCTTGATTAAAGGCAAGGCACAGGCCGAGATGAGTCCACTGTGAATGGGTCCTCTGCAAGAAACTTCACACATTACACGCCGATAAAGGAACAATTTAAAACAGAATAAGTCTCGAGTTTTAACTGAGGCACCAAAGACTCGAGAATGAAAACCACTTTAAACGCCAAACACAGGACATTAAATGGTACTGAATAAACTGGCAAAAAGGACAGACGTGAAATGCTAGTACTCCAAGCTTTCTAAAGGGCAAACTATCGTGACTGAAAAGTCTTCACTCCCGCTTGTATGGCTGTCCCTTATGACTCCTCACGAGACCTATAAAACTAGCTAACTGCTTCTCTCCCTTTTAAGGATGCAGCCAGGGTAGGGGCCGTGTGCAAGAATGAGTCACTGGCCAGGTGGGCAGCGATTCAGGTGCCCTGGCGGGTTTAGTGATTAGGCAAGACAATTCAGGCAGCTTAATTTGCCTTTAGGGAAGGCTGTTTAAGAAGATCAGTTGGGCTAATCTTCTTAAGGAGTGGCATAAGCGAAATATCCTCCTGGCCCGTGTTATCTGTGTCATCTCAATATCTGTTCCAGGTAAAAAAAAAAAGGGACAGATCAAAATGTTGATAATGATTGATGGTAGGTTCTCAATAAACAAAAGGGGTAAATTAGGTGGGAGGGCGCACTGTGAGATGTTGGGGTTATTACAATAATATATATATATATATATATATATATATATATATATATATATATATATATATATATATATATATATATATATATATATATATATTTATATATATATACATACACGTTACACACAAAAGGAAATTTCTTTGCTTACCTTTTCTGACAAGGTTGAAAGTCCCATCTATTGATAGCTAAATAGTGACCGCTTCAAAAGGCTACTGGTAACATACAAGGGACAGATTTTCTCTCTCTCTCTCTCTCTCTCTCTCTCTCTCTCTCTCTCTCTCTCTCTCTCTCGGTCTGCAGCAAACAAGCTTTACCCAAAATAATTTATTTGACAATAATCTAGCATAACTGGATTGCAAGAAACAAGAGATAAAATAAAATGGAATACTAATGTTCACCAACCAATCAAACATATTAAAGTCCATCATATTCTACTAATTATTCTTTCTAGTTACTCCAGAGTAGGTCAAAATAAGTCAAAGTCCAGCGCATTCCCAATGAGTACATTTTCACCTCTTCCTCAGCGAAACATCTGAAGAAATCAAATAAAACCGTTATTAAACAAATGCATAAAAATAAAGATATGGGTATTCCTCCCGTGTTACTTATAAAGTACACACAATGTAATAAATGCTTGACATAAGTGAGATATATATAAAATGAAAAGAACAATCTACAGTTTGGGAAATCTGAAATGATTCCTACCTCCAAATAGCAATGTTCACAGTCTTAATCGACAGGTCTCGAACCACAGAGTCTTCACGAAGACTTTTAAAAATGTTCAGTGTTCATCCTCGAATGACAGTTTGTTTGATATCTAATCCCTTCACACCCTGGGACTCCGCTCAAAAGAAACGCACATACTGATGCATTTGCCAGAACCTGGACATTTCCGGCGAACGCACTCACGAAGTCTTGTTGCGAGGCAGGGATGTTCCCACATCTTGAGAATACCAGAAGTATTTAACACACATACAGTTATACTAATTAGGAAACACGCCAGACAGCAGCCAATCGTCCTCTCAAGGTTCTTCACAATGCCTTTAGCTACACTTATTAATAAAAAATCTACTGCATATTGTAATTCATAAAATACTTGTGATTTTACCAGATATGTATATGTGTTTGTAATAGCCTGAGTTACCTCTTAACATCTCGATTTCCTCACACTCTGAAACGCTTCTCACTACATAGCCCTAGACCGAAATGAAGGAACAAATAAAATTCTCTGACGTGTGTCAGTGTCTGTATGTGTTTCCTCATTTCATTTCGGTCTAAGGTTCTGCAAAAAGTATACCTTAGTTTTACCAGACCACTGAGTTGATTAACAGCTCCTAGGGCTATAGATTAGACTTATTTTACGTGGCTAAGAACCAATTGGTTACGTAGCAACGGGACCTACAACACCGTGGAATCCGAAACATTATAGCGAGAAATGAATTTCTATCACCAGAAATAAATTCCTCCAACTCTTCATCAGCCGGCCGGGGGAACTAAGGTTCTGCAAGGATAAGCATATTCAAAAACTGAAGTGTCAAGAAATCATTGAAAGTTAGGTCATTGTGGCTATTTGTAATAGCTGCACACACACACACACAAACATACATATTTTTTTCACATAAATTAAACCAAAATTCGTTCGATATCCAGTTCACTGAATTTGGGGAATAACTTACACCTAGACCAAGCCCTTATCAGTTGTCATTCCTGTTGGGTGTAAGTTATCCCTAAGGTATAGTGAATCAGAGGGTAAACAATATTTGTGGCTCATTGTCAAAAGTCACACGTGTATGAGTGACTATATGTACTGTATGTATGTTTATATTTATATATATATATATATATATATATATATATATATATATATATATATATATATATATATATATATATATATATATATATATATATAAATATAAAGTCTTGGGTGGCTTTGGATGAACTATGTGCTGGCCTGTCAGTGTATCTAACTGCAGGTGCATTTGTGTCAACGTTGGAGGTTTGCACAGTTGGATACAGGAGCTATTTGATCATGATCTAAGTCCATGGAGACAGTGTTATTGAACACTGAACTAGGGTCATCACATTTCCAGAAAAAGTGGAATAAGGGAGTGCATATGTGTGCTGCACTCTCCTTATGGTATATTAACAGGGGACAGACTCTTGCAGGGGACTTCATTTTGAGACTGGATCGTATATAGTTAGTGGTGCAGTGTTGAAGGACACCACTGGAAAATCGGTTATTTGTCGCCATAGAAATGAGTACCATAACTCATGAACATATATCTTTTCCAGACATTTGGTGGAAAGACCTAGTAGTGCTGCAGTGAAAATCCTCAGTGTCTCCATTAGCCAAAACCTGTTCTATTTTCCATTGTGCATTTTTCTGTTTTGAATATTAATGTCTTGTAACACCATTTCAGGTTTTAATATATATGATATGTTTCTTTCAACAGGAAAGGTTCGTCTTGTGAGGACGAATATTTTTGGAATGGTGTTATTCTTTACTTACTATATGGCATTTATTGCGGTCTAGAATAATTATGACTGTTATTTGTTTGGTGACCAGGGTGTTGGTCACTAGTATCAGCTTGTTTCAGAATCGTTAACCTGGATGTTTGTGAATCAGAATTTCCTCTAGTGATGTTTTCCATTTTCCAGGGTGGAATTCACTCCATTCCATGATCGTAGCTTTTGCTGAGTCACTTTCGTTAAATTTGCAAATAAAGTCTAGTTTTTATATCAGTGTTTAATTTCAGTAGGCGTTTGTTTAAGAATAGGTTCAGTGAGGGACAGCGAAGAGGGAGAAAGAATTTGCTGACCCAGGATGGGGAGGGCTGCTGCTACCAGAGACATCTTAGGAAAGTAAGATGATTGATTCTGTTCTTAAAACAGATACAGCAGTAAAAGATGGCCCTACTTGACCTGGGGATGGGGCCATTTAACAGTGGTGGCTGCGGTGTTAGACATAGATAGATAAATAGATTTTTTGGATATGCTTCCAAAGAGACATATCTTAATAATACTGGTATTGGCATCTCAGAGTAGGATTTTGGTGGTTCATCAGTTCAGGGTAGTGAGATGTTGTGAGACATGCCCAAGTCAGTCTATCTCAAGCGCAAATCTCTGTGTGTGTTTAATGATGCGTTATGGGGAGCAAGGTTTTAGTGTGTATAGTGATTTATGGGCGTTAGTTCAAATCGGTGAGTGTTCAGGCATATATAATGTGTGCAGTGTGAGTAATTGTGGTATCTGGACTTCTTGTGTGTGTTAAAACACGAAAACAGCAAGTGACAAGACTCTCTCTCTCTCTCTCTCTCTCTCTCTCTCTCTCTCTCTCTCTCTCTCTCTCTCTCTCTCTCTTTGGTGAGAAGATCTCGCACTGTCAAGCAGAGGCGTGCGTAAGTGTTATAATTTTTATTGTTAATTTTAATGTTAGATTGCATTGCTTTTTATTGCACAGCAACTAATTTTTAGGCGGTGGCTGTAGTGATGTCATCGCCTAAGTGACGTCATTAGTTTGGGCGGAGTCTCTTGCTGTCTTCGCCGTACCCAGTAAGCAGTTCATTTGAATTTTGGGTTTTTCTTATATCTTTTTTTTTTTAATAGCAATCGGTTGTGAGCATTGGCGTTTAAGGTTTAATAAAGGGAGTATTTTATTATTGGGTTATCTCGGGGAACTTTGATAATTGGGTAGTAATTTATTTGACATATGTTGAGTTACTGTGTTTAAACATTTATTACACAAGTGTGTATACATTTCTTAATTTTTTACATTTTTATTTTATTTTTATAATTACACACGTACTTGTTTCATTTTGGGTGCATATGTGTGTATAAAGGGCTGTGCAGAGCCTGTTGCTATAACACTCAGTAATTTTTGCCTTGACTGGATGGGGTGATATGGGAGTGAGGTATTGCACTGGAGGAGGTGGAATCTCTCTCTCTCTCTCTCTCTCTCTCTCTCTCTCTCTCTCTCTCTATCTTGCGTCCGTCTGCTCGAGTCCCATTTTCTTTACGTGAGGGTGGACCCCCATTCTCTTTACTTGGGGAGACTGAGTGTTTTATTTGCGTTCCCCCTTGAAAACTCGAAGTTGATCTTGACTTACCTTGCAGATCATCTGTGAGCTCGGCCCAGTCATTTTTTCCCCCCATGGGACTCTGGATTTAATTGTGAGTTTAATTAACTTTGGATTTGATTAAAGGTTTCATTAGTAACTTTCTTTTTAGTTTTGGGGATTAATTGTTAGAGTAAAGGAATTAACATTCTGGGTTTCTTATTGTATGAAATTCTTTCCAGGGGAATTGTTTTTTCTTGTGTTTTTCTGCAAGGGTGCCCTGAAAACAGGACTAAAGGAAATTTTTGCATTGTGATCAGGCAAAAGAATAAGTTAACGGATTTATTTACAAAGAATAAGGCTGCAAAAATGGGGAGAGGAAATATTGATCAGAGATTCGTTAGGTCAGCCCATGGTTGTGTGGGTCGCAGAGATTCAGTCCGCGGTTTGAAGGGTTTTGTTGAAATTCGGAATAGCAAAAGGTCAGTGGTTGGCTTGAGTTCTCGGACCCCACGGGTTCGTTGTTTTAATTGTAATGTAATATGCAGGACACATTAAAAGATTTTGTCGTGTTAAATATTGTGGCAGTTGTAAGAGTTATGGTCATCCTTGGAGTCCTGTCTGTCTCAGAGACAGTATTTCAGAATTTTGTTAGCTTAGATAAGAAAGGTCCTCGCGGATTTTTCGAGGGGATCTTGTGGTCGGCGGACATTGTCCAAAGACCGATCAGTTGCAAGGGAAGAGATAAAGGGGGTTGTTTCTTGTGATATAGGACTTCTGGGGGAACCCCCAGGGTCAAAACCGGTAGTGAATGGATCTGCATGTGATAAATATAAAGGTTTTTATAGATACAGGCACTCCTATTAAGCTGATGAATTATGAGTTGTTCAGATCGAGTTTTTCCGATCGTTCTTTGAGACCTGCTAAAGAGACGTTACTTGACGTTCAGGCAAATAGGTTACGGGTTTTGGGATATGTAGATGTAGATTTGTCTCTTGGGTGTAGAATTTTTACAGAACCATTTTTGATTATACGAGGGACTGCTTTGGGGAATACTTTGTTGCTGGATCATCCAGCAAGTTGGAGACGAAAAATCTCAGTTCATACAGAGGGTAAATGGTTAGCTGAGGATGCCTGGTATGTTTGTACCTTATGAGGGGACGGATGTGAGTGTGATGTATAGACCTGGTGTACGTGAGAATCTGCGTGTGGATGCTGAACATATGTCGGTGGGTAAGAAGTGTTATAAGGGAGTTTTGTCGGATGATGTGGTTCTTGGTCCTGGTATGGTTGCTATGGTGAAAGTTCGAGTGAAAGGAGTGCATAAATCCAGACAGATGTGTGTGTATGAGTAAAGGAAAAGCTGAAGGGCGTAGTGTGTACAGGTTCTATAGACAAGGTATCGAGTTCAGGGGATACTTGGGAGGAACTGCTAAACTGTAATGATTCAGTTCGCAATTATCAGAGGGTACTTATGCAGTCGACTTTGTTACTGGGTTGATGAAGATAATTCAGTGTCTGTTGTCGGGGATATTTGTAGGATTTCAGAAGCAGATTTACAGGCTAGGAGGTAGGTTTTTAGGGATAATTTAGCCAATGCTGCTTATAAAAAATATGCTGAGAGTGCAGAAGATGTTCTGGCCAAGTTTGCGGACATAGTCGCACTCAAAGGGGGATAAGTTAGGATTAACAAATGTGTTAGAACACAAGGTTCAGTTGGAGGACACGACTAAGCCTATTTTTGTTCATTCATATAGGATTCCTTTTAAGATTAGAGAACAGGTAGAGCAAGAGGTTAATAAGTGGGAGGAAAAAGGCATTGTTAGGCCCAGTTCCTTGCCTTTTAATTTCCCGTTGTTGGCAGTGCCTAAGAAGGATGGTTCAGTCCAAGTTTGCGTGGACTTTATGAAGTTGAACAAGAAAACCATTCCTGATCGCTACCCAGTGGCGTGTTTGCCAGATTTATTTGTTGAGATTGGGAGCAAGAATATTTTTTCCTCAACTGATCTGATGCAAGGGCATTTGCAAGTACCACTTAGCGAGGAGAGTCGAGAGTACACGGCTTTCTCTTTGCTGAAGGGGCATTATGAGTTTACTCAGATGCCGTTTGGTCTATCAGGCAGTCCGATGACATTTACTAGGCTAATGAATACAGTTTTGCACGGCTTGTTTGGGAAGTCCACTTATTTGTATATGGATGATATTTTAGTAGCCACTGATTCGGTAGAAGAACATTTAGAGGTTCTTAGGGAGGTTTATGAGGCTTAGGTTAGCAGGTTTGAAGATAAAATTAGCTAAGTGTAATTTTGTTAAGAGGCAGATAGTATATTTGGGTCATGTCATTTCTAAAGAGGGTGTTAGAGTGAATGATGATAAAGTTAGGGCAATTGTAGATTTTGCTACTTCCAAGAATAAGAAACAGATTTGGTCATTCTTAGGCATGGCTGGATTTTTCCATAGATTTGTGAAGGGTTTTTCTGTTCTAATATCTCCCTTGACAGATGTCCTGAGGGGATGATGTGCAGTTTGTATGGGGAGATGGACAGCAAGTAGCTTTTTCAGAAGATTAAGGATGCCTTATTGAATCCCTCAGGTTGAAGTTTCCTGTACTGGAATGTCTTCAACGTCCTTCTTGTTGATAACAGTCGCTAGTTATGATGGTATAGGGGAGTGCCTTGGCAAGTTCGATGGAAGACTCCATCCTATTGCATTTTACAGTAGAAGTTTTAAGACACGGGGTAGTAATGAACGGTTATGGTCGGTAGTAGACAAAGAGGCCTTTGTCATAGTGTCTAGCGTGATACATTGTAAGATGTTGCTAATGGGCAATCAAGTAGAGGTCCTGACAGATCATAAGCCATTGTTGGATCTTTTTAATAAGCCGGATCTTTCCCCAAAAAGAGCTAGGTGGTATCTGACAATCAGGGATTTTGATGCCAAGCTTAGGTATGTAGAGGGTAGACAGAATGTTGTAGCAGACGCCCTTAGTAGTTTTTCTGATGCAGATGGTACTCATGTATGTTATGTATCTGGAGATTGCATAGATTGGGATATTAGTTTAGTAGAAGCTAAGCAAGGTGGAGATGGGATTCTGGGAGACGCAAAAGCGTTTCTTAGAGGGGAATTAGTTAGGAAGGGTTATAAGCTGCCTTTTGCAGGGCTTGAATTAGAGGGTAATTTTTGTTAGTTAGGAAAATTAGATACAGATTGAGGAATAGTGAGGATAAGGGTGATACGACTCAAATAGTTGTTTCTAGGAGTTTAGTACCTACGGTGCTGGGATATTGTTCATTGTAGGTTTGGCAGTCCGCATTTGGGATTGAGAAAATGTATCAGAATATATGGGGACAATTCTTTTGGAAGAATCTGCTTGCGTCAGTGGAAGACTTTGTGGAGAGGTTGTTCAGTTTGTAATGCGTGTAAGCCATCGAGGGTCGTTTCTTGTAAATTGGGTTCATTTCCGTTTCTGAGTAGGCCGTTCTCAGGGTCCATATGGACCTCTTGAGCAATTTCTGTGAATCTAGTTATGGCCATAAGCACCTGTTGGTGGTTGTTGACGAATTAACTAGGCCCGTAGAGATTTTTTCCTTTGAAGCATAAAACAGCGGAAGAGGTGGCAGTCGCGTTCTTTAATGATTACAAATAATGGGAGGGAATTTGTGAACAAGATGTTAGAGTGTCTTGCGGATGTAATGGGCATTCGGAAGGTCAGTATTATTCCCTATAGACCAGAAGCTAATGGGCTGTTTGAACGGGCAAATAGGAAGGTCATTGAAGCTCTTCGACTGACCATTGGGGGAACTGATGTAAATTGGGATTGATATATTCCACAGGTGCAGCATAGTATCAATACAATGGTTAGTGATACCATTGGAATGGTTCCCAATGAAGCGCTGTTTGGTTATCCAGCGCGGAGTGCTGAAACGATCAAAGAATTTGTTTCTACGGCTAAGGAGGTATGCGTGTTCTTGCTAAGAATCTTGAGATGAAAACATGAGACATGGTAGACAGGAGTCTGCAAAGCCGGGTAAAGTCAGTGTTTCTGTGGGAGATAAGGTGTTTATGAGAATAAATGTCAGGAATCAGTTGAACTATAAGCTAGGTCCTAAATTTGAAGGTCCTTTTCGTGTTGTAGAAGTAAACAAGGGGAAAAGATTTGTTGTTCTAGATGAGAACACGGGTGTGTCTCGGTTGACACATATCTAAAATTAAAAAGACAGGTTAATGGGAATCTTATGGGTTAATTCCTGTGTTGTAATGTGGGGATGATCATTTTTTTTCTTTCCTCTCTCTCTTTGTTTTTTTAATGGGTTTTAAATGGGCGCAACTTGTAGTTTTTTTTAACTGGGGAGGCTGTTGGTCCATATATGGGTTTACAAATCTTTAATTGTCCGAGTTCAGTTTTTGCTCGTACGAGTTGCAATACTTAGTTGAAACTAATTGCAAAATACCATAGGGTTTTATAGATATATGAATTTCTTTTTTGTTAATTTTTTTTTTTCATTCCGTTTCGAGATCGTGTATCTCAGAGATTCTTTCTTTTGTTTTTATGCTGAAGTCTCGTATTCACATGACTTTGGGAGTCGTGGCAAGGGCTAATTTCGTAGTGAGGTTAGGCCCGTGTGTTATTATGCGAGAATATTATGATGTGTAGTTGTCATCTGATGCAAAATCTTTGAGTATAGAGTTACAGAATAAAGTTCTGTTGCTTAGGATTTTTGTTTGTTTGGGTAATTTGTATATCGGACGGAATCTGTCTGATCTGTTACGGGTTTGGGCAAATCAGTTAGGGTTCAGGATAGGATTAGGAAGACTGTAATATGACTTCCAAATTTAGATTTTTCAGTTCTCTTCCAGAAGGAGTAAGAGGGCTGCGCCATTGGTAGTTGTTATGATCATAGATGCAGTTGCTAGTATGTCAATTGCTATTTTGCTGAAAATTGAGCAGGTATCGACAGTATTTGCTAACCAGGGTAAAACTTTGATGACCTTACGAGATATTTTACCTCTCGGATGTGTAGAATTACCTTTAATGAATTCAGTATATTGGTAGGGTTCTCAGGTAATTTTACTGGGAAGAATTTGTATGGGTAGTATCTTAAAGTTAGTGTACCTGATGGAGGGTTGATTGTGGAAATTCCAATTAGCAACTTGGAATCGTTTCACAATTTTATCATACGACCTTTTCCCAGTGGGTTTAATATTTCAGTAATAGTATGGCATAGTGAGTAGACTAGGTACCTTTTTGGGTTGACTGTCGACATGACCAACTTATATTATACACCACTTCCTCGCAGCAGCGCCTTATGAATGACTTCTATGAGCCTCAACTGATACGAGTTAGATATGGGGCCGTCTACGGTACACCTGCAGATTTCTACACCTGCGCCTTCATGAGAGGATCCAGGGTTTTTTGGAGAGATGTCGGGCAGGTTGTCTACAAATCGCCGTCGTTGCTGGGAGACATCTCTTTGGTGCAAAGGATTCGTGGGCGCCGCATTCAGCTTAGGCTTGTGCAGTCGCAAGTCATTCAGCATGGTAGGATTGCCAGGAATATTTAGACCAACAAGAATGCCAGATGGGAAGTGATGCGTTCTAATAATGAACTGTTATTGGAATAACAGTCGTGCATACGAGACAAATAATTTTTGTATCTAGTGCAGACAGTTTGCTATGATTTTGGAGGTGGCCCTAACTTAACTTTCGATTGGACAGTGGTAGGTGGTCCGAGCTCCTATTAAGTGTTGGATGACATTGGACGAACTATGTGCTGGCCTGTCAGTGTACCTCCGCTGCAGGTGCATTTATGTCGACGTTGGAGGTTTGCACAGTTGGATACAGGGAGCTATTTGACAGCGTGACCGAACATTGAACCGGGGTCGTCACATTTCCGGAAGAAGTGGAATAAGGGAGTGCGTACGTGTGTTGCACTCTCCTAATGGTATATTAACCGGGGGACAGACTCTTGCAGGGGACTTCATTTTGAGACTGGGTCTTATTTGGTTAGTGGTGCCACTGGAAAATCGGTTATTTGTCGCCATAGAAAGTGAGTACCATAACTCATGAACACTTATATCTTTTCCAGACATTTAGTGGAAAGATATAGTAGTGCTGCAGTGAAAATCCTCAGTGTCTCCATTATACATTGTCCTGTTCTATTCTCCATTGTGCATTTTTCTGTTTTGAATATTAATGTCTTGTAACACCATTTCAGGTTTTAATATATATATATGTTTCTCTCAACAGGATTTCTGGGTTCGTCTTGTGAGGACGAATATTTCGGAAGTGGTGTTATTCTTTACATGCTATATGACATTTATTGTGGTCTAGAATAATTATGACTTTTTTACTTTGTTTGGTGACCAGGGTGTTAGTCACTAGTATTAGCTGGTTTCGAATCGTTAACCTGAATGTTTGGGAATCAGAATTTCCTCTACTGATGTTTTCCATTTGTAGGGGGTGGAATTCACTCCATTTCATGATCGTAACTTTTGCTGAATCACTTTCGTTAAATTTCCAAATAAAGTCTAGTTTTGTACGTCAGTGTTTAATTTCAGTAGGCGTTTGTTTAAGAATAGGTTCAGTGAGGGAAGACGAAGAGGGAGAAGGAATTTGCTGACCCAGGATGGGGAGGGGCTGCTGCTACCAGAGACATCTTAGGAAAGTAAGATGATTGATTCTGTTCTTAAAACAGATACTCGTACAGCATAAAAGATGGCCCTATTTGACCTGGGGATGGGGACATTTAACATATATATACAGTATATATATATATATATATATATATATATATATATATATATATATATATATATATATATATATATATATATATATATATATATATATATATTAACATACTTGTAATACTCTCTTAACTTCTCGATTTGTTCACACTTATTGGGATACGCTTGTCATTGCGAAGCATGAGATCCAATGAAGATCTCGCATTCGGTATATCAGAACGAGGTCACGTTATCCCACCTACCACGAAGAAGGGCAAAGGGTTACATTGCTACCTCTCAAAATTTATTCAGTTCTTGTAAGGACGAGGCCCACCTTTGGTCAAATAATTTCCTAAAAATCTACTCGCACCTTTTTGCTTAATCCTGTTAACAAACAGACAAGCAGACTGCATCAAGAAGGTTTTTTTTCTTCCAGAGATAATAAGTTTGACCGTTAAAGGTTTAGGATTCAGTCAAAATTTTCGTCGGTGACGAATGTTGTTTTGACGGCAGGGTTTGTTTAATGACCAGAGCTATGAATTCTGATTACCTGGTATAAGCATTGTCTACAAGTAGGATACCAATAATAGTCAGGATGCCTGTAGCGTTCAGTGGTTACCGGCTGTTTTCTTACTCGATTTTTCTTCTATGTCATTGCAAGCAAGTTAGATCTCTCTCTCTCTCTCTCTCTCTCTCTCTCTCTCTCTTTACGTTCTTTGAGCAAAAGAATAGCGTTTAAAAATGCTTTGCTGATTGGAGTTAATTTTCGCAACATAGGAAAACCGACATCCTTACATGGGAGCGAGAATCTCATCCCCCTCTGGGAGAACCAGAAGACGTCATTATCTTCCTTAATGCACGAGGACACAGGAGCGATTCTCACAGTGAACTCTGGCGGAGAAGCGAGTCATTTTTCAGTCGGATTCTATCAATGGGGCGACAAGCACGACTACATCGTTTGTCGAAAGATAGTGCCTAACGCCACCTGACCGTAAGGGGGGAAATCCAGACTCCTGGCAGTGAGGAAATCATCCATATCATGGCTGAGTGTACGGCTCTCCCGCTCTCAGTATACCGAGTCTCTATATTCAATGAGGCAAAAACATATTATTGAATGAATTATGTAGAGGACGCCCCAATCACAATATCTGTCGGGGACGTCCGCCGTTCGTCTTGATTACGGATACATTAATGCCGCAACGAACGCTGAGTGTCATATTTGTGCGGACGTTTCCTTATTTTTGAGGGAGGGAAACACCTCTGACGGAGGAAGTTTCCAGAATTGTGGTTGGTTTCATTGATATCCTCTCTCTCTCTCTCTCTCTCTCTCTCTCTCTCTCTCTGAGCAGAGGCCATTCCAGAAAACAAAACAAAAATAAAAAGCTACATTATTTTCTTGTTAAAAGTTTAATTGCAAAACATGGGATTTTTAGATTAATACGAACAAAGAGGAATAAGCCGTTTTAGCTCATTAATCTTCCTACATTACGAATAATGCACCATTTCGAAATCACAGGGAAACTAGTGATGAAGCAGTCAGAGAATATATCCACAAAGGTAAAAACTTCACATTGGTTTTCTCCTCAGAAAAGTGCTTACAGTACAATATCAGAAAAGGAGGTTCATCATTCAGTGTTGAATTCTCACAATTTTTGTACCAATAGACATGGCGTTTATATGACCTTCCACAGACAAATGCATTCATACGTGTATGGACGCATATTTATAACATTTATAAAAATACAGTGGTATTAAATATAACTTATTTCGCTTCATGTGCGTACAGAAAATTGGATGAGTTTGTGGTTATTTTGCTTAGGTGTTTTAACCTACCTTAACCTTTCTACTGTTCAACCAAGTGAAGTTCTGTATGGCCATAACATGAATGGCATTGTTGTTTCATTAAGCTAAAATTAGAGACATTTTCAGCACCAGTTTAGCGATTACATACTCTTAATGTTGAATTGTTCCATTTTTTTTACGTCATCCCTTACCTCATTATGTTTTTCGCGAATGTCATCACTTTTTCCAAATGCCATTATTTTTTGTCACACTTGCCAGGTTTCCTTTGTTCATAGCGTTTGGCATATTTTTTGCAGGGGTGTCAATTTTGGTTTTTATCTGCTGAGATATTTTGCTCCTATTGTACTTCTTTCGTATACCATTATTCCTGTTTCCTGTTTTTTGTATACCATTAGGCTTGCTATCTTTCTCACGTTTGTCTTCCTTTCTTAAATGATGCATCGGTGAGAAAAGGCTTATTAATTTTTTTCTTGCCTTGTGTTAGCACTGAGCGAGTAGTATTTAAGTTGATGGATAGTTAATGCCTAGACTGATAAAAGAAGTAGCCAGAGATAGATCTGATCATTGCTTAACTGAATCAGGAATGAAAAAGCAAGGTTATTTCGACTGTAGAAGAAGGGTTCAGTAAGTTTTCATGAATGCCAGTAGGGCGAGCGGGTTTTAAAGTGGCATAAGAAAGAGTAGTATAAAGAGCATATGAATCAAACATGAGCAGCAATTACAGATACAGACGATAAAGGCTGATAGTGATTTAGGCAGGTTCATGGAGTCCTTTGGGTTTGAGGAGGTGTTTTGAGGTAAAGGGATTAGAGAACTGAAAGATCTAGTAGATGAGAAAAGAGGTAATATAATCTTGAGCACTTTTTTTTAAGATAGAAGGAAACGTTCTTGTAGAAAAAGACAAGAGGAAGAATGTGGAACTTAATAAGAAGGTGAGATGTATAAAATGTTTTATGGAGAATGTTGGTAATTATTTGAAACAGGGGACTGCCTTTGCCATAAGAAAAGTTCAGCAATAAAAGATACAATGAAACAGATGATGCTTAAAAATTTGCAATCTTGCATCAACGGGACCATTATTTAAGATTATTTACTATTGATTATGGATTGCAAAGAGGAATTTTACCGAAACACTTATAAGAAAGTATTGACTGTTGAATATTAAGCTGAAATAGAAGAGGAAGTATGGAATGATGAGTGTCAGTTCGCATAAGGGAAATGGGAGTGGCTGACTCACAGATAATTTTAAGTAAGTGTTACGTTCCATGGTAAAATGAAACAAGTCATGAATCACCGTGGGGTGAGGCAAGGAAAGTAACAGAGGTGTTTCTAGAAAGGCAGTGTTAGAACTACCATTCTTCTCAGTGGAAATGAGGGGTCGTTGTAAAATAAGCATAAAAGGAGCAGGTATCATATAAAGCAAATTATCTGCTCTTTATAATATCTTCATCATCATCGCTACGACGTCGCCACTCATGTCTGCCCTGTGCTTTATCCTCCATAAATCTCCACTCATCTCCAGCCTCCCGCCTCATTGTTCTTATTCAAGCAGGTCTGAGCCTTTCAACTCTTATGGTGCCCAGCTGACACTGGTAAGTACACATCCTTAAGGATTTGTACTCCGCCTTCCCTTCATCATTATCTCCTGGCGCACTGTAGGCATTACTCGGTTCTTTGCAGCGTCCCTTCGGCCCCTAGCTGCAACCTTTGTCATTCCTTTTACTGTACTTTCCACTCTCTCTAACAATTGTTTCATAATGTAACTGCAAGGTTTTCCTCCTGTTACACCTTTCATACCTCCTTACTCTTAATTTCCCTGTCAGCGTTGAATGACCTCGTAGGCTCCAGCGTTAGGCCTTCGGCCTAAATACTGTATTCCATAATCCATCATTATCTCCTCCTCAGATTGAACATAGTAATTTTTCTCAAGGTATAATTTCTCAGTAATCTGCCATCTACTTCTTTTATTCTGCTTTAAGCTTTATTCTCAAAACGACAAAATCTTGCAGCAGGCTTGGTTTCTTGATCCATGTCCGCACGAGTGTAATGTATAAACTTACTTTCGTTTTCAGTTCTAGTCTGTTTGATTTTCAAATCTAATTCAACCTTCCAGTTGTTTGATTAGCCTTTTTAGTTGTTCACTAAATTCCAACATAAGATAACATGTACTGGATACCATTGTTCTTAAACATTTGAAAGAATTAGTCTCATTAATCCTTTCCCCATTAATGTCATCTCATCCCTTTGCCCATTTTCGATCCGTATACTTCGGCATTTTCTTGGATTTATCTTAAATACCTTCTCCCTGGATATTTGATGGATTCTGTTAAGCAAGATTTGTAAATCTTGCGTTTTGCTGATCAAAACAGCATTCTACGTCTGTCAAGTTCCTTTTATTACCCCAGTCTAAACCTTCCCTTCCATCTCCGACCACTTTTTTCACGATAAAATCCGCAAGAAGGGCAAATAAAGGAGTGTTTGTAGAAGGCTTGATCATATAGGGAGAGAGCAGGATTGGCTCTATTAATGAAAAGGGTTTGTAGCACTTGTTCTTAATTAGGGCTGCAGCGCACATGTACTTGGCCAGCGGTTTGTTTGCAACCGACTTCGTTTTTCCTCTTGTATCGTACTAGCGGGGCGACCATTATTGTATGTGTGATTTTTAGTCAGTGCCTCTTATAAAATTCTAACCTCCTAATGCAGGTCAAAATTGCAGTTGATAATGGGTATGACGGTACGTAGATAGCTGTGGAAACGGAGCTAGAACGTTTAACAACTCTGTCACAGATACCATCACAATGTTACGGGGTCTAGGAGCAAGAGCCTGTGCGGCTGAATCTACAACAACAACAGATACCAGCACCCATTGTTGTGCAGGTCAGTAGCCTTGAGAGAAGGATTCAGGAAGCGACCAGCTAACAGAGCGGCAGAAGCATTAGAAAATATATATCACGGTGTATGAATGTTCGATGCGCTGGTTATGAGCCTCCTCCAAGAGCCATGTGGTGGATGGTTCTGGGAGTGTTTTCCTTTTGGTTCTATGTGGAATGTATATACTTGACAAAATGAGAACAAGTTATGACTTTTCCTTATGTGTGGGGATGGTGTTATTACGCTTTACATTTTGACAGGTAGAGCTGTTTGTCCATTCATTCCTGTTTTTCGCTTGACAAAGGAATTCATCCATTCTTCTATATTTCCTGAATAGTTTAACTTGCCTTTTTCTGAGAGGCTGTTCTCCCATCATTGGAGAAGAGGAATCCATTAATTTTAGGTCGTTGCATGGTGAATGAATGCTTGACGCAGCCTTGAGAAAAGCTAAAGACCGATTTTTGTTTAAGTACTTGTGCGGTGCGCTAATTGGTATGAAGACTCACCGGTTGTTATAAACGAATACATTTATGGATGAGCTTGAGAATTTTGTTCTGCTAAACAGTACAGCCAAATTCTTAAGTTTGTTGCCACTCGCTAAGTCTTCCTTACACTGAAAAGTAATGACTGGCGATTAATGCAAATCCTTGATTGTTCAATGTACTTCACTCACACCGTACTCGCTGTTAAGAATGTGATTTTTACCTTTCAAAGACTGTCTGTACTCCTTGGATATTACATCATTCTTATAGCCTTCAGTTGTTGTATTTACGGGTACATAACATCTGAAGCCGCGCCCATCGCATTTCCCTTCCACTCTTTCCCCGTGCAGTAAAAAGAACTGACCATCAAATGTAATGCGTATTTTATTCCCGCCTTTTGCTCTTTGAGAGACCAAGTCCAGTGGTCATGTCTGACCCCCCGCCCTTCACCCCAAGTCTCTATACATATCCGAAGCCGCCCTTATCCCCCGCCGCCTCCCTGAGAGAGACCCGTCCCCTTAGGACGTAGCCTCCTCTGACACTCCCCAGGGACCTCCAAATCCACCAGGGCGAATAGCGCAAGTTATAGACTCTTTTTGGCGCACATTGGCGATCGCGACGAGGCAAAATAGAAGGTAATGTAATAGATATTTATATGGAGGAATCTTCCGGCGGTCATTTGATGGGGGATGGATCCATTTCGAGGATAACGAAGCGGAAGGACAAGGCGTAGCGCTCGGTACCTGGACAGCGGGACTGCGACGCCAATGTGCTTCTGGATGATTTCCATTTCGAAAGTGCCAATGAAATGGCTTACCTGTAAGTTGCAATGTCCTTTTTGAAGGAGTCTTCGAATAAAAATCGCATATGTTCTACAAAACATTTATTAACACGATGAAACTTAGGACAGAAATGCAAGTTCCCTAATCGTAATTATATACCATTTTTTTCATGAAATACAACTGTACAAACTGGGAATTAATTTTCTTTCAATACTTAGCACAAAAACTTCAAAATCGAACTTCATAAAAAATGTCGAGGGCTAATTTGTAAGCGATGTAACTTTAGCAGCGCGTAATCCCGATTTACATGAAGTTATCTACATTCATGGGGCAAATGCCATTTAATTTTTAAGGACGTTCATGTTAAGAATCGATTTGTTTCACATGATTTACTTGTACAAAATTACATGATGTCTGATACATATTTGAATACTTGAATTATTAATACAGACATATATTCGTGTATAAATATATATATATATATATATATATATATATATATATATATATATATATATATATATATATATATATATATATATACAGTATATATCGTATAGACGTATATGTTTATGTATTAATACACAGACATTATATATATATATATATATATATATATATATATATATATATATATATATATATATATACACGTATATATGTATGTGTAGTGTATTAATAATTCAAATATTCAAATTTGTATATATATTATATATATATATATATATATATATATATATATATATATATATATATATATATATTATATAACGTGTGTGTGTTTGTGCGTGCGCGTATTTAGTTGAACATGAGTGCCAAAAAGCTTTTTGTAAGGAGACTTCAAGTCCCATATATTTGTTGTTCTTTTCTAATTTTCCTGTAAACTACGTTGATCATAGGTAATTAAAGTTGAAAAGATCCAATGATCATTCTCTTTATCCATGGTAAATGAATTTTCTTTGAAATATATAAAGTTTTTCATGTTAGGGATATTTTCACAATCACGATGATTAATCGCCAACGCTGCCTTTCTCTTCGTAAAGCTAAAGATGTTTTGCTCTTGATTGTTATTTTTTTGTAAGAAAATTTCTGCAATTGATGCTAGCTAATAGTCGGCTTTTGAGAATGACAAAGAGACGATGAAAGATAAATAATTGAACAACTTTTGACTACGTCTTTTTGAATTGCTTTAGGAATTTATTTTCTGTCCACGAATTTGTCCCTTTTATGCCTTGTCAGAATCCATTAACATCCGTAATCATAGCTGAAGCTTCAAAATCTGGATTTTAGATAGATTTCCTTAGACCAGTAGGGTTAATAAATGCATTTTCTGATAACACCTCAAAGTCTAGATTATAGACACATTTCCTTAGACCAGTAGTGTTAATAAATGCATTTTCTATTAACAGCTCAAAATCTAGATTATAGACATATTTCCTCACACCAGTAGTGTTGATAAATGCATTTTCTGGTAACAGCCCAAAGTCTAGGTTATAGACATATTTCCTTAGACCAGTAGTGTTAATGAATGCATTTTCTGATAACAGCTCCAAGTCTAGATTATAGATAGATTTCCTCACACCAGTAGTGTTAGTAAATGCATTTTCTGATAACAGCTCGAAGCAATGTTTCAAGGCTGCAGTGCACAAGCGAATCTCCCAATTCATAAGCTGACTTCAGACGACCCAAGTCGTCGACGCTGACAGCAGTGACAAAAAAAAAAAAAAAAAAAAAAAAAAAAAAAAAAAATGCTGAAGTTTCTTCGGCGCAATCAAGTTTTCTGTACAGCGTATAATGCTGTATGAAACTCCCAGCCGCGGTCCATGAAACTTTCAGCCGCTCCCTATGAAACTTTCAGCCACTTGCCGGTGATGGCCCGTGTTGTTGGCACCTATAGCAGTGCCAGACGCACGATCATTGCTAACTTTAAGCTTATATAAAATAAAAACTACTAAGGCTAGAGGGCTGCAATTTAGTATGTTTGATGACTTGAGGATGGATGATCAACATACCAGTTTGCAGTTCTCTAGCCTTAGTAGTTTTTAAGATCTGAGGGCGGACAGAAAATGTGTGGACAGAAAAAGTGCGGACGGACAGACAAATAGCCATCTCAGTAGTTTCATTTTACATTAAACTGGAAAAGGCGACACCACTGAAGAGAAGCAGTACATCATCTTGAATGAAGGAACTGTGGAGTTGATGAGATAAATAGCTGTCGATACCAGTTCGGTAATGGTGTTCCATGCTAGAGCGATTGCATTATGTGCAAAAATACTTTAATTGTGGCAAAACACAGATTTTGTTTTATAAAAAGACACACAAGCCATCAATTTGAGACTTCCAAAGTTTGCTGATCCTTTCCTTTAGCAAAAGAGTGCAAGAAGGCATGATGGTTGAATCTTTTTCCTGATAAGTATGAAGGGGAAATTTTGAAGGAGCTGTGGCAATACGGTTACAAAATGCTTTTTGTGTTGAAGGGGTGAACAGCTATCAGACGCTCTTTGGACGTGGAAAAGCATTGTTAAAAGTCGCCATTAACGACTTTAGTCATGTGTAAATGAAAATAAACAAGTAAAAAATACGCCGAAGTTTCTTCAGCGCAATCGATTTTCTGTACAGCGTATAATCAAGGCCACCGAAAATAGATCTCTCTTTCGATGGTCTTGGTATAATGCTGTATGAGCCGCGGCCCATGCATCTTTGACCACGGCTCGGTGGTGGCCTGTTCTATATTGTTTCCAGATGTACGATTATGGCTGACTTTAACCTTAAATAAAATAAAAACCACTGAGGCTAGAGGACTGCAAATTGGTATGTTTGATGATTGGAGGATGAATGATCAACAACCAATTTGCAGCCCCTAGCCTCAGTAGTTTATAAGATCTGAGGACGGACGGACAGACAAAGCCGGCAAAATAGTTTTTTTTTAACAGAGGCTTAAAAAACACGAGATTTCACAAAAAATTTACTCGTGTAGAACTGCGTGTTTAGAAACGTATTTATAACTCGAGAAAGAAATTAAGACAGGCAGGAAACCCCTAGAAACAAGAATTGTGTGATCTGTACCCTTTGTGGCACTTACTGACAGAACATTGCAGTAAATATGGGGAACCAGCTTCCCGAGAGATCAAGATGCAAGGTGTTAGGTTCTTCCATTTTCCTCAGATGTCGATTAGTTGTGAAAAAATTTATGTAAAAATCTCCAGTAAACTTTGATGTGTTCAGTCTTGACTGATAACCGGAAAGAATGATGCTGCATTTATTACGACTATAGAACCTCATATCTTATTTTATAGTTTTATGTCCTTCGACGTAATGCAGTGAAGATCTAGTCGAAAATATGATTTTGGAAGAATAATGGATACAGGTTTATCCAACAAAGTTAAGAAAGTGAAGGTGATAAAAAGACACGGAAGCTCTGGACCAGGTTCTGAAGATATTCTTTGGAGGTTAGCATAACGCAAGTAATAATAGTTATTAGCTGCAAACTCTCTTCTTCCCCTCCTTGCCACGCCCATATAAAGAATCTAGTGGTTGACTGTAGTGAAGAGGCGTCACTGTAGCTACAGCAGCGCACTTTGTTCGCCGTCGCTCAGATTGATTATAATTGAAATGACTGTATTTTCTAAAAGTCTAGAATTTTCCCTTTGAAATTACGCCGTGTTCCATGATTGCTTCGGTTCTGAAAACTCTTGATTTATATCTCACCGGGAGGGGTTAAAAACTATCGAGGCTTAAATTACACTTTAATGATTGTTATTTTCTTCTAAATCTACACAATGATAATGGCTAATTAAGTAGAGTTGTGTTAATGGAGCATTTTTTCCCCTCTTATTACCCTCCGAAGCATCTCTGGCTACGACGATAACGATTATATTTGTTCTGAAATAAAACAGGCCATTTACTAATGAAAGTAGAAAATAAATCTTTTGAGGCACTCATTTGAATTATAACGTGGACTGGGATTAAGACGAAAAAAAAAGGCTATCCCTTCACAGGAGATGCATTAAAAACAGGTGAAATGATTTAATTAAAAAGACTCTTATGTCGGTTTGATTTCTATTCTTGACGCTTATAAAAGCATCAGCATCCAATCAGCCTTGGCATTGTCCGTTAAACTCCGGGTGTTTGGAGCAGGCGTTCAGTATCGTATACGAAAGGGTAATAAATAAATAAATACTTTTTGCATTTTAAAGATACAGAAACAGGTTAAATGATGAAAGAAACACCAGAGTAGAAAGAGAAATCCGCATTCTTGAACTGAATAGTCTGGAGAACTTATCAATGTTGCTGTTATTATTATCCAGAAGATGAACTCTACTGATATGGAACAAGCCCACAAGGGGCATTAACTTGAAATTCAAGCTTCCAGAGAATATGGTGTTCATTTGAAAGAAGCAACAGAAGGTAATAAGAAACACAGAAAGAAAAGTTTGTCATTAGAAAAAAATGAACAGGTTAATAAATAAATTGATAAAAATGTAAGTAAATTATAAAATTCAAGGAGTAATGCTTTAGGGTAGTGGTGCATTGGATCTTCGCTTGAACTTTTGAGGTTCCAGTTGCAGAACATCATCAGGGAGACTGTTCAACAGTCCAACGGTGTGAGGAATGAAGGACCTCTGGAACTGAGAAGTGAGAAGTTCGACAGCGAGGCACATTTAGTGCACATTGATGTCTATTGTTCACCAAATCTGGTTGCTCTCGGTAGGAAAAAGGATGAAGGATGAATTGTGAATGTAAAAGATCTCTGTTAAAATACAACTTATGAAAAATTGTTAAACGAGACCATCCGTAGATGGTCCAAGTCATAACTGCTTATGTTGGGAAGCAAATACCCACCACCTCAACCACTCTGCTGCCACACCGGGGAACAGTATTCAAGTGAAGGAAGGACAGCTGACCTGAAACAGGCTGCATTTATAACTGTACGAGGCCTTACGTACGCTACCTAACTTTAAAGCAGCATTTGCTGACACTTTCGTTAGATGTTTTTCAAAAGTAAGATGTAAGTCAAAAGTTACACCAAGTATTGTTAAATCTTTTGTCTCATATAGCAGTCCCATCCACCTGAAAGGGAGGTTGGGGTGAAAAATCAATAAAAGATCTACTAATCAATAGCATTTTCATTTTAATGGATTCAGGCTCATACCCCACCAACTACACCATTCACTAATCCACTCCAAGTCACGATTGAGACCAAGGGTACCTTCATTTATCGTAAGCGGAGAGTTTACTGCACCCACAAATGTTGCATCATCAGCATACTGAACAATCTTGTTTTCCAGGCCAATAACTTGTATACGCTAAAAATAACAGTGGACCAATAACACCACCCTGTAGAACTCCAGACGTTATAATAGGTCTTGGTTCGTTAAAGATCCCACCAACAGCAACTCGCTGCTGCCTATGTAAGGAAATCTTGAATAATCCTAAAACATATCCACCCGCTCCAAGACTGAAGTATATTTAATACACTCAAAACCCTTATCAAGGTTCTCTTGCGAATAGCTTGTCAAATCTAAAAGAGCATCACAGGTACCTAACTGATTCTTGTATGTGTATTGACTATCAGCTAACAATCCTTTAGATTCCACATACCTGTATAGTGGCTTTAAAATAAGTTTACTACAGCTGTAGAGAGCACAGGGAGAATAGAAATTGGCCTTTTGATACTGCAGTCTGCAGATATGTCACTCTTTGGAACAGGCACTCTGTTACTAAGCTTACGCTCATCTGCAAAGATACTTCGTCAGCATAAAAATCTATAGAATCTACTAATCTTTGGGGGACAACATGCTAGAATTCCTTTTGAAAAACGGAGGGAAGGAACCATCAGGATTTTCCCCACCCCAGCTATCAAGATTAAGAATTTTCTTAACATCCCTAGAGTAAAATGCAAATTTTGTAAGAATAGGTTCAGGATGACAAGTATCAGGGAGAGGGACATCCTCAACTGACTGCTTAGCTTCTAGAAGCTCGCTGAAGCAGTTCAGTCTTTTCCTTAGGGCCAGTAACCAACCTACCATTATCTGTTAGTAATGGTGGAATGTAAGACAAACCTGACCCAAAGATGCCAGTGTAGTCCATCACAGATGAGGCTGAGTAATTCCTTCAAGTTTCGTCTTTAAAGAATTATTGTAATTTCTCTCAGTTATGTAGTAAATTGTGGTGAATTCTTTTTGCAGCATAGCGAGACTACAAAAATGGTGTAATTTTGATGTGAACGATATCATCTCCATGTGCTGAAATTAGTCTGTTGGTGATGTTAAGCTCGTCCACTTGTATCATCAAACCATGGCTGGTCATTTGTCCTAATCCTGATGCCCTTTCTAGGGACATACTTTACTAAAATAATGATCAGGATTTCATTTAAACTTCTTGGGATCTGGATCTGATGTAGTATCTGAAATATTTAGTGCCTGATAAGCTTCAATAATGTGATCCCAATTGCCTCTAGTTTTCAGCCAGATTGTTTTTTCCAATGGTGGCATTAGGAATATACTGATTGACAGATATGCCCATCTCAATGGCACAATGGTGAGAGGTGCCTAAATTTTGCGGACCTTGGACTTCACAATAGCTGGAACATCTTTGAATATGAGGTCTAATCAATTACCAGAAATATGCATTGGTCCCTCAGCTAGACAGAATTGGAGGATACACAAAACTCCAGAGCAGACTGGTGATGTTGATCTGTAGAATTTGAATTAAGCCACTGGCTGTGCTTTGCATTGCTGGTTCCACAAATAACAAACGAAGCTTTAGAATCCTGTGACTGAGCCATGCTAATCCTTTCCAAGAAACATTCATATATATAGAATTGTCAATATTTGCATTGCGGTAAACAGCAAATGTGCAAATATTGCACAACTCACTGAAAATCTTAAACAAAGAACTTCATGGCAACTGGACTCCAAGTTTTTCTCACGATAAATAGGTAGCCCAGATTTAGTTTATACAGCCATACCTTGCAGGATTAAAAGTTCAATCTTTGACTTGTTACTACTTACAAGTGTCTCAGATAAAATCATGAAATCGTAGTTACAGGGACAACTCCTGAGATAAAGAAATTTTGATCTTAAGCCTCAAATATTAGAGTATAGTACTGTACATTTTTCTTACAGTAAAGAATAGCAGGCCCGTGGTGAAGCTTAACATCTAAGTAACATAAAAATAGAAGCAAATCTGATAAATAGATTCATAATAACAAGAATATAGTAAAACTCAACAGAATAACAAACAATAAAATCAACAACAGTATTTATGTTATTTATAATAATTTCATTTAAAGGATAAATGAAGCTAACCGTGTGTCATTAAAAAAGCACCAAGAGGGTGGAGCCGAGACATCTCTTAAGGCAAAAAGAAACCCACCAGGTTTGCCATAGCAACTTGGGGGAGGGCAGTCAGGAAGGATTTAGAAATTATAAAGATCTGAGAAGGAAAAGATTAGGTAGAGAAGAAGGTGCTTTCCTGATAATCCACCAAGCAAGTGTTTTGCTTTCTCATCAGCCTGTACTACACACTTTTCGAAAAAACAGGAAATTGAACAAAAAAGAGAAAAATCTCTGATTGTACCCTCAAGCAAGGGAGCTCAAACCCAAGATCATGGGAGGCCACAGTACAATGGCTATGTCACAGTTCAAGGTTGGATAACAAGGTTTGTATTCAGAGTAACCCTCTCTAAGAAGGGTTGCCCACCAAGGCTAAAAGATCCCTTTCACTCGCTGGTTTGATTTCGGAGTGTTCTTCTCCAAGAAGAGTCGCCTGCCAAGGCTAAAGGGTCTCTTCCATCTTTACTCAAGTAGGCAGGGTGCCACACCCTGAAGTGAATGTTGCTAAGAAAAGCACTGCCAGACACTTGGATGTAATCAAGCCGATTAAGTATTGTACTTTTTATTGAAAAGGTACTTGAGGTTTTCTGAATTATGAATGCTGATTTATGATTCAAGAAATTTCAGCTACAAACCCAAGCACTGGGGCACTTTCGGCCATTCAATGCTTAAGACAGTGAAAAGAGGGAGCTGGAGTGGTTAAACAGCAAGGTAAAGAGACCCAGGAAATGAAAGGTGGTGTACGAGGATCTTAAGGTACAGCTGGGAGCAAACCCAGAGTTGCACTAAGAAGTAGTAGTTAAAGAGGTTGGACAGCAGTATCGAAGAAAGGAGTCAGGAATGAAGAAAAAGTGAATGGCTACAAAGTGGGTGCAGCAATTGCCTAAGGGACGCTGCAAACACCGTTTAGTAATGCCTGCAGTGCATCACGTGGGTGCACTGACGTCACCACCCACCTATAGTGATATTTGATTGTTGCATGGTTTTGATGGGTAAAGAAAGACAGGAACATTTGTTCGTAGTTGGTTTCAGTTACCAATCAGATTTGTCTGTATTCAGTTTTGATATTTCAGTTGATTTATCTGCTTTTAGTTTTAACTGTCGTTTTGATTTATTTGTAATAAATGCTTAGTTATACAAATACTTTATTTGAATGCAGTTCAAATTATCGTCTGGTATTCTTTGAACTCGATTGTAATTATTCCGTGGAATTAGTATTTGTGATAATTATAAATTATATACATTCAATGGTTTCCTATCTCCTTAACCCGGAAAAAAACGCCGGTAGATCCTTTCCATTTCATCTAAAACAAGTAAATAAATAAGAAATAGTAAATAGACATTTGTTATATAAGATATAAAGTAATTAATGAATTGTGTTCAATAGAAACTTGTAAAACATCACGTCTGTTATCATTAATTTACGTTAATACGTTTTTCCCTTTTTATAATTAATGTGATTAATTCCACCCTGTTTACAGCTATTATTGTTTTGTTCGTTTTGCCTTTACGATAAATACATAAACTTATGCTTTGGCAATTCCGGGCGATTTATAAATATTATTTATTCATATTCATGGGTTTAATAAACTTTTGTGTACTAATTCTACCCACACACATACATATACTGTGTATATATATATGTGTGTATATATATATATATATATATATATATATATATATATATATATATATATATATATATATATATATATATATATATATATATATATATATATATATATATATATATAACCTCTGTTGGTAGCCCATTGATAAGAACACTCATTGAAGTTGGATGCAGTTGCTGTCGCTGGTTCGACTTTGCCTGGTGACCAACCACTTATCAATTATGATTATTTCTAAGGTAGAGCGAACTGGATATTAAAAGATATTTGTAGCTTGATGTTTGTGAATACAAAAGATGTCACAGCAATGTGGTAAAAATCATATATATATACACACTATAGATATATATACTGTTTGTGTATATATATATATATATATATATATATATATATATATATATATATATATATATATATATATATATATATATATATATATATATATATATATATATATATATATATATATATAGTGGGCATGGGTTGATGCCGACATTAAGTACTAACACCGGCACTCAGTGGGGATATGTAAGGCAGAGTCGGTATTAACTTATACCTCTCTTGAAAGTTTAGTGGTGGGAGAAATCTCCTATCTATTATAATTCCCCTTCAGTATTATATCCGAGGTAGAGTGAATTGGATTTTAAACGCTATTTCTAACTTAATGTTTGTGAATAAAAAATGTCATGGCGATGTGATAAAAATTCTTTATATGCATGTATACATATATTTATATAAACATATATATGTGTGTGTGTGTGCATGCATGTGTGATTGTATCTAATATTCGCTGTGCATCTTTCCCTCTTTTGAAATGGGTGGCGTCCGGGAGGTAGAGCCTTCCTGTTTCTAAACAAAATTTTTACGATGAGATAGCTAACCTTATGTTCTTTTTCTTGACTCAAGCAGGTGCTAGTATTCATTTACAGGTAGGTGGACTGGTGGACGGCGGTCCGATAGTGGTTTACATGCAGATGTAGCGAATGTGAGCCAAACACTGCCCACTCAGTTGCTACATTCATATGACAGATATACCTATCTATCTATCTTATATATATATATATATATATATATATATATATATATATATATATATATATATATATATATATATATATATATATATATATATATATATATATATATATATATATATTATATAACAGAATAGAGAATTATTAAAGCAAAATGTTTTCACTGTCATTTATAAAGTAACCTGTCATGCGTCGATCAGAATTAGGCTTAAATATTGTGGTGTTTCCATTAGACTTTTGTTTTTCAGGTAGCGCCAAACCTCACACAAAATATTTTTTCTTTTGGAGACGAAGTTACGAAAATTCTGGAAATAGCTAACTTCTGTGTGCCCTAAACCTTTGCTCTCTTTCCCGTTGTATCATGAAGGTGACTGTAACTTTTAGTCGTGTAAGAATATTGATTCACAACCTTAGTAAACAGGGTAGGTTACTGTTCCTCCTGTGTAAGGTTAGTTTGAGAGGCGTAGGTTAAACTAGTGTTCGGTCATGCTAGGTCCAAATATTTAAAAAACTTACTAAGGAAAGGCAAGAAAAACACTAGGGGGAGTGCAGTGGAATTGTTACACACATGAAAATACTTATTTGATTTTGTGATCAATGGATATACGTGAATTTCATAAGTAAGTGCATTTTTGTTATAATACTGAAAAATGTTACAGATAGCATCAGTCACTTTGCTTCTGTGGGGATGCAGGGGTTGAGAAAGAAATGGCGGCCTTTCCTAGATAAGGATCCAAGGTACAGTAGTAACATGAATACTCTCTCTCTCTCTCTCTCTCTCTCTCTCTCTCTCTCTCTCTCTCTCTCTCTCTCCTTTTTTGTAAATTTTGCGCGTCCCGAGGGGACCCTTGGTGCGAGTGATATGCATAGCGAAAAACATCATATTTGCCAGGAATATCGTCGCGCGGGCATTCGTATAGTCGGGCAGTATTGGTAAATACAGATCCATTACGAGATGGTAAGAGCATTAGCGAGGGGTTATTGCGGCGCATTAAATGACATGGTGTGTTTGTACCATCCCGTCTATCAGAGTCCAGCCTACTTTTGATATACAAGGGGCGTAAAACCCAACGCGAGTCATCTGGAAGAGACGGGAGCTTAGTAAATGTAGATTACGCTGAATTATTTCTGACAGTATCTATCGAATGAGGCCGTAATGTACACAGGAAATTCGCCAGCGCCGGCCACAATGCGACATCGTGAGGGTTCCTTAAGTGGAAGATGTGCATAAGCTCTCGGCAGGACGGGCGACCGTGTGGGAGCGTCAAGTTTAGCAGTGTTATGGCCCGCGCAGGTCCGTTCTCATCAGCATGCATGATTTAACTCAATAACCCGGTTTCTATCAGCGTATCATCCTTGGGAATTGAGATGATCATCTCCTTCGGCCTGACGTGATAGCCCCAGCATATAGAATATAGCCGTAGATTGGACGTAACAGGAATGTAACTGGATGACGTATTGGCAGGTTGACCACTGGGCTGGTGTGGCCATCGAGGAATTCATGTCTTTTCTTGGGGGATATTGGAGCAAAGGACGCTTCCCCATGTTTCTCCCTTCTCCCCTGCCCCCCGTCCCCCGCCCCCAAAACCCCCATCTGGAATACCTGTCGCGTGTTTATGCAGATTAAGCTTTTGGATGCAAATATGCCTCACGTCCAGGAGAGTTATGTCAAAGGATAAAAAGGAGTTACGAGATAAAATTGCTGTATGAGGATGCCGCCAGGCATTTTGGGGATGATGTCATTAGCCAAGATGGAAGGGAAAAAACACACGCGGTCCCTTGCTGTTTGCTTTCATGGTCGTCTTTCGTCTGAGAGGTAAAAACTCTCGAGCTTTCATGTGACAATAACTGGTGTTTGTGTCTGCTGTTAAAGAAAAGGCACCTCTCCATTACCGAGAAGTTCTGTGCCCTTATTCAAGAGTGCCGTCTGGCGCTTGCATCAACGTGATTCTCTCAAGTAAATTAAATCCGGTGAATAATTGTGAATCTAAAGGTTGAAGAAGAAGGTAAAAATTGACAAAAGTTTGACAATGACGGTTATTGGAAAGAAGACGTTGGGGTTGGAGGTTTTGGGATGGATTTCCTATTGACCACAATGAGCAAGGCGTAATTGGAGCCTGCCACACAAGTTTCAAAGGTGCTCTTGTCTTGGGGTTTGATTGATCATTTCAGAAACAGCCATTCCTTTTGAACCTTCTCCTAAGATTATAATTACAAACCAGTAAGTTTTTCCGTCTTTCTGCGTCATTTACTCTTTCATTCGGCGCAAGAGACCGGAATGATAATGCAAAAAAAAGAGAGAAGTCATTAAACATCCTTTTTTTCGCATCTTCAAGAAAGAAAATTGATGCGTGATTGTCTTATGATTGAATTTAAAGGTAGTAAAATAAATACAACATATCTATAATCTTTAATCAATGCGGTATATTGTCAAAATCTTTTGAAAATAGAAATAAGAATTTATTCACTAGAATGTTCTCACGAACTCGCGCTTTAGGTTAACTTAAAATGTTTATCTGTTGTTAGCTACCATGTGCTTTAACTGACAAAGTAATTCAATTTACTGAAGAAAAACGTGATTTTGAAAACTTTTATAAATTTTAAGTATAAATATATATGTATGTACAGTATATATATATATATATATATATATATATATATATATATATATATATATATATATATATATATATATATATATATATATATATATATATATATATATATTGTTTGGATTTTATTTTATTTACAAGCTCCGTGGTTACATCTTGTTCTGGTGGCCATCAATTAAATCATTAATGAAAATGGGTAATAAAGTCACCTGGGGTCAAGAAAAGAACCTGAGACTAGCAGCCTCATTCTTCGAAACTTGTCTAAAATCGGAGGGCTGTACAACCTTCTGGCGCTACTCTTTAATCATAAAACTACAAAATGGCCATGATGACCCTATGACCTCATCGTGGAATTTTACATACTCCTCCATATGCTCCTTCAACTACCATCTCTTTAACCCTGGCTAATTTATCAACCATTTTCTCCTTATGTGCTCTCCTCACCTCCTTATCACTCTGTTGTTTGATTTACTTTTACATAAATACATGTTAAAACCCTACTCCACTTCCTAAACTTCTATCTACTTTACCATCAACCTTCAGTTTTGCTTCACTCCAAAAATTTCCAGTTATATTTATCATCCTCTCCATTCTCCATTACATTCATCATTTTTGTCTTCCACTTACTCTGTACTAACATTATCAAACTAACACTTCCCCTTACCATTTTCTCTTTCCCTTTTATATTTTAGAATATTTTTCTTTGGAAATCATGTATTTCACCAATCAAGCCCTTTTTCAAACATTTCCAAAACACTGTTTTCATTTACTCTAGAAACTCCAGATCTACTCTTAAGACTGTTACCATTTATGCCATCCACTTTTGCATAAAGCCACCAAGCACAATCCCCCTTTCATTCTCTCCAAGCGCAACAGAGCACAAGTTCAAACTTTCACTCACGTTCCTTTCCAATCGTAGCATATATATATATATATATATATATATATATATATATATATATATATATATATATATATATATATATATATATATATATATATATATATATATATAGAGAGAGAGAGAGAGAGAGAGAGAGAGAGAGAGAGAGAGAGAGAGAGAGAGAGAGAGAGAGTTAGTTAGTTTGACGACAGTGAGTGGATGGAGCAATGATCTCTGCAATTTTTTTTTCCTGACAAGTTCCTTAGGAATTACTGACGTTCATAAAGAGAAAGGGGAATGATAAGAAAAACGTGGTGACTTTTCCTTCACAATTTCCCTAGAAATGATCGTTCTTAAAGAAGAAGAACAGAAAAAATATCATCGGTGCAAAGTCAAAAGACGATTGAGTATTTTGAAAGACTGATTGATATGGAATATGTCGGTGCTACTTTGGCTTGGCATCTACGCGTCACCTACTCCGAGGTGCTAGTACTGAACATGGCGGAAGCTCCTTGCAACGCCGAGTTTAGTACTAGATATCGTTTATTAATCTAATTTATCAATCGCACAATATAGAAATGGGTGTATATAATACTTTGATCCCGAGGGGCTAGTACTAAACACGGCGTCCCAAGGAGCTTCCGATATGTTAATACTAGGACTTCGGAGTAGGTGACGCGTAGATAACAAACCAGAGTAGCACCAGTATATCTATTTACATAAAAAAGAGAGCAGGGTAAGGGATGGAGCAACGTTGGAAAGAGGAGCTGCTAGGCTAAGAGAAAACGACCGCTGAAGAATAAGGAAGAATACTAATTTAGTTTATTAATCAGAATATGATGACGTAAATGGGCAGCGAGGAGTTTTTTGATATTTCATTACGTTACTGTAGAAAAAGTTGAGGAGGCGCTGAATAGAAAAACTATGAAGAAGAGCATGAAAAAGTTCCACATCGTTCTTACCAGTGCTTAGCCAATCAGCGAGGCAGAAAGTGGCATTTCAGAGTGATTGGTCGTTTCCGTCGTTGCCCTGAGGCGCAAGATTAAGCCATCACGGGACGAGAAGCTGTGTGCTAATTGGCTGGCGTTCGTAATTTTCTCTCTCTCCAGCCAATCGGAATTCAGGCTATAGGTAAGGAAATATTGACATCATTATGATCCGGGTTTTTTCCCGCCGCGTCGTAGCAGTCAATTTCATCTCCTTTATGGATTTGTCGGTGTTGAATGGAGGTAAAACTTGTCATTAGCTAAATGGAATCTTTTGATCTACTCGGCTGCGATTAGAGAAGCAGTAGCAGCTCGTAAACGCGTGTCATTAATAATTAACTTTCATTACGACACCTGAAGAGCCTTCGTAAGAGGGATTAGCGCTAATGAAAGATATTATATCCTTGATGGACATAGCGAAGGTGCTAATGAACTAAGAAAAGTCCAAGACGAGGAATCTGGAACTGAAGTGGATTTTATTTTTATTATATTCTCTGGAGGAATTTCCTTCTCACATTCTATTAACCAGTGGCATTTCTTATACGCTGATATTCGTAGAGTATTCATATAAACAGATAACCACACGCACGCTGTGTGTATACATATATGTATGTATATATGTGCATATATGTAATGTGTATATATATATATATATATATATATATATATATATATATATATATATATATATATATATATATAATGTATGTATAATGTGCCCTAGGGTAGTAGCCTACGGAAGTGCAAAGCAG
The DNA here is from genome assembly GCF_040412425.1 of Macrobrachium rosenbergii. Taxonomy (NCBI): domain Eukaryota; kingdom Metazoa; phylum Arthropoda; class Malacostraca; order Decapoda; family Palaemonidae; genus Macrobrachium; species Macrobrachium rosenbergii. The sequence goes on from NC_089749.1 coordinate 30,862,090, forward strand.
AGGTGGCTGAAGGAATTTTCCTAGGAACCACAAGCTAACAAAATGGAGATGAGAAGCGAAGAAATGTGTAATTTCTTAATTAGTCTATGAGACATACAAAGGAACAACAAGTTTAATTAAGACATTAGCCGAAAGAATATCAATCTTTTATGAATGGCTGATATCCTACAGAGTTCATTCTTGCACAATAATTTCGCCATAGGCTCCTTCCCTAAACATTACGATACTGACCCTGTATGGGAATAATGCCGTCAGTGCACCTCACACGGGACGGTGTAGGTATTATTAAAGAATGGCTGCAGAATCCCTCCAGCCCCTATCTGCATCCACATTTCAGTCTTTTACTTGACCTCCACCCCAGCTTCCTTACTGCTATCTTGCTGCCCAACCTCTCTGACTATGACTTCTTAGTGCAGTTGTGAGGTTTTCTCCCATTTTCTTGTCATTTCTTTCTTTTAGTTTCTAGATCTTGCTACCCAGCCACTCCAACTTCCTCCTTTCACTGCCTTAAGCGCTGAGTGGCCGAAAGTGCCCAGTGCTGGACTTGGCACTCTAAATTCTTAAATACAGACGACGAGTCTCAGTCTCAGGTGCTTTCTATCTTACAAAGTCTACTCTGTGATTTCTCTCAGGGATAAGGACTGACTTTCTACCCGTTGCAGTATCACCAAGTTAATATACTGGGAAGAATACGTATCATCATTCTCGAGCAAGACATTTCAAAATGAAATGATGAACTGAAATCCACGCAGAATTTCACGCCCACAAACCCAAGTTATGAGAGTAAATTATTTTTACAATAAGATACAACATGAAGTTAACATTTAAAAAATTTTGATAACTCATTTGAAGATATATATATATATATATATATATATATATATATATATATATATATATATATATATATATATATATATATAAATATATATATATATATATATATATATATATATATATATATATATATATATATATATATATATATATATATATATATATATATATAATTATATGCATGTATGTTTGTGTAAATGGCCAGGTCGGCAACATGACCTCGTTCTGATACTCTGGATGCGGGTTCGAATAGTGCTATGGACGTCAGAATTTCTTCATATTCCTGCATTTGGATCGCAGGCTTTGTTGTGACAAGCGTGTCTAAAAGTATGAAGAATTCGAGAAGTTAAGCGGTCATTGTGGTTTTTACAATTATATACGTGTCTGGTAAAAAGTGACCAGTAGATTCTGTATATATAAATATATATCATATATATGTATGTGTATATTATATATATGTATATAATGTGTGTGTGTTTATGTATTACAAACGGGTCTGAGGTCTGTGTTAAATCAATCTGTGCAAGAATGGGTTTACCTAGCTACGCTAGAGCAAATGACATAAACAAATATGAAAAACACTTTGTTTACGTACGTATGTGCCAGTATGTGTGTTTGCATATATATGTAACACATACATATAGTCATCTAAATTTGTTTATAGGGATTATGCATAGAGACACTTTCACTACTCTCTTGTGTTTCTTGCGTGTGACGTTTTTATTTCGTCTCATTTTCTGATGTAATTCAATCCTGGAAGAAATTTTCCACCTATATGTCTCTCTCTCAGTGCTATTTTAATTATTGTCGCAGTTTTGATGACGTTTGTACGAGGCAAAAAGTCCCCCGACTTTAAAAGAAAAAAAAAAAAAAAACTCGCGATAATGGAAAACACATAATTACAGCAAAATGAAGATGCTAATTATTAATGTTAATGAAGACTGCTGTAGGATACCTCTCGTTTTCTTCTTGATTTCGACATTTTGTGCGATTGTTTCTCGTTTTCCTTTTACAGTAATTTGCAGTTAATGTAGATATTCGTCTTTCATGTAGGTTTTTAACATTTTAGTTGGCGTTCTTAAAACAAAGACCCCAGTCATTAATTGACCTCCAAGTGTTATCAAGAAAGTGGTGGGCACATGTTTAGATTTTGCTTTTGTGTGTGCGTGAGAACCAATCGAGTGGAGGGTTTGTGAATTCAGCCTTGGTGGTTGGAAATGCTCTCTAAATGGTGGATGAGCTTCTTCTCTTAAGGTCGACGCTGAATACACCTTACTGCTGTAGGGCGCAGTAAAATGATGGAAAAAGGTCATTTGCACTACCACTAGCGGGACAAGGTGAAATGGGCTGGGCGTCTACGAGTGGAAGGACTAAGTGCAGTAATTCTGCCTTGTTTGCTTTGAGAGAAGCTGGGCAAGATAAAGGGTATCACCTGTCATGTCATGAAGACTGCAGGGAAGAGTAACAAACTACAGTGTTAATTTGGCAATCAAAGGATTGTGTTTGTAAGATCAAATGCGAGAGGAAAAACTGTTGACAGTGAGTTTATATGGCTTAGGAATGAAAGAGAGAAAGTGAAGGTAACATTCTCTGAAAGAAAGAGAGTAGTTGATGAATACATATGACCATCTGGTTGAAATGCAAGTAAACGTATTGGGTTGAAAGCTTGGGTACAAATTTAGTTGAGGCAAATGTATACAATGAGAAGAGACTGAGAATAGCATATGCAGAGAAAATAAATTACAAACGGGCTAGGGTTAGAGACGCCACAGTAATTCACAATTGGAGGAACAGGGGTCAAGATCGGCCGTAGGTTGCTAGTGCAGTTCTTAAACCGAGTCTGCTCATAGCCGTGATGCGCTTGCGCGCATATGATGTTGTGGGTTTGTATGTCAGAAAAAATGCAAATTTATGCTTTAATTTGTTATATTAATAGTATGCAGACTTTACAGAAGGTATCTGAGTACGCGAGTTCTTTTTCTTTTCTGCAGGTAGAGGTTTATAGGAAGATGGACTAATATCAATAAGTGGTGAGATGATGAAATGAGAGATTTTGCAAAGGAAATAATTAAATTTAAATGAAGTGCAGTTGCAGGACAGAAGAAATGATTATGCTAAGGGATGAATAAAATAGTCAAAGACAAAACAAGTGAAAATAAATGGGATTTATCGAAATTTATTGGTTAATATGAGCAAATGTTTAATGAAGAAAAGAAGTTGCACTGTGAGGAAATAAATGCTGAGAGAAAGCTTAATAAGCAAATTGACCGTAGAATGTAAGAGGCAAATGGAGAGATGCTGCGTGGAGCTGATGGAATTAATATTTTGAAGAGTTGTTGAAAGTGAAGGTTATCTTTGGTAACAGGACCTCCTCTTGCCTCATTAACTAGAAACGCCAAAATGTTTTTTTCAGGGATATGTGTCATCAAGACCTCTTCTATTAGATTCATTAATTTTGTAATGCAAATATTTTTATTATTTTTGTTATGTTTTTTTTTATGTCAGTGTACTGGTAATTTGTCGAGTTTTTGAAGTTCTTTGTCATATTTTAACGGACAGTGATTTTGTTGTATCAGATGGAATGTTTTTAGATATAAAAAATAGATCAATTTCTAGGTTGTAGATGAAACCTGTAACATCTTTGGAAAAGTCTATAGTTATAATGCATTATAGCACTGACTATTTTCCATAAATAGCAGTTATTGGCCATTATAACAACATATGTAAAATCATACGGGATTTGTGATAAGAGTAACCTGTTGTGCATGCCCTTTTTAGTTATAAAACGATCCATGAAGATATCTAAAAATGTAATTCAAAATGTGCTTAAACTTATCAGATTTGCTGGTCCGCTGGTATTGTGGTTAGTGTCGTGGCATGCTACTCAGATATCGCGGGTTCGCGTTTCCTCCAGGGCGATGAAAAATCACCGGCTCTGTATCATGATCAGTTACTGCTGCAGTGTGGGGTCTTGCGGTGGGAGGTTAAAACCAACATTCTGTGGTAGCTTGAATTTCAAGTCAATGGCCCTTGTGTGCTTGTTCCGCATGATCAGGTTTCATTTACTGAAATAATAATAATAATAATAATAATAATAATAATAATAATAATAATAATAATAATAATAATAACCAAAACTTGACTCGAGCGTCTGTAGCTGCTTAAAAAAGGACTTTGAAGAGTGATCGTAAGTCTAGGTTTTGTTAAATTCTCAGACATTTTAGAGACCTTGCGTTGTATCACCTCTGTGCTTCCTTGAAGATTGTAATCCTAATGTGCATATTAGCATTTTCGAATTCTTCAAAATTAATTGCATGGAAATTCATGATTAACTCGTCTGTTCCACGAAAGGTCGCCTGTTCTGGAAAACTTTAATATTAATGTCGGGAAGATAGAAGGTCCTCTTCTCCCTTGGTGTTAATACAAACAGAAGTGATTGAAAAGCAACTCATGCCAGAGTGTTTGTGTATAATACTGGGATATTTTTATTTGCTTGTATTTTTTCCATTACTAATTTAGCTGTTTATGTACCGTATAAATAAACATATAAATGCCTCCATGGGCAACAAAGGTTTAAGAGTTCATTCCTCTGTATATTTATAAATATGGGATATAGTTCTGTATATGTACACATGTATATATATTATATACATATATATATGTATATATATGTGTGTGTGTATTCACAAATTCTAAACTACATATATCGTTTAATATCCAGTTTAGCATGCTCAGGGAATGACTTACACAAGAGGGGAATTGCTTTAACCGTTGCATGATTTAGGTAGAACGGTGTACTGACCTTGACTATATATACATATATATATATATATATATATATATATATATATATATATATATATATATATATATATATAATCTACCAGATATATATGTTTTTAATGGACTGGATAACTTATTTAACTTTTTCGACTTCTTTGTGCTCATTTGGATACACTTGTCATTACAAACCTATATCGGAACCGGAAATAAACGAAGGGGTTTTCACCTATTGTGGCAGGATTCGAACCAACCCGCAAAGGTTCCAGCGACAACGCCTAAACAGGCCACGCTACAGGGATTGGATACGAATCCTTCCACGGAAGATGAACGGGGAGAAGGTTCTCCGTTTATTTACTTTCTCGGAAAGAGGTTTCCAGTGACAAGTGCAAGTGTATCCATAACATGCAAAGACGTTCAATTGCTAACAGGTCATTATGGCTATTAGAAATACACGCATACAGACAGGCAGACAGACAGACAGACAGTGGCGCACGCACATGTATACCCACACAGACATATACAGTATATATATATATATATATATATATATATATATATATATATATATATATATATATATATATATATATATATATATATATATATATATACTGTATATGTACAGTATATATATATATATATATATATATATATATATATATATATATATATATATATATATATATATATATATATATATATATATTTGCTATCGCCGACAGAACGGGGAACGTGCCTGAGGCATAAGTGTGCATTTTCACCATCAGGTAATTACATATCAAATATCCCTACAACTCTGTCTGGAGTGAATAGATGTATTGATACATGCCATATACCATGACAACACTGTACAAATTCGATGCCTAGCTTATTAATTATTATTCATATATATGTATATATGTATTTATACACAAATTATAAAACGAATACACATTCTTACACAAATAGACAAAAGGCAACAAAGTTGACCACCGAGCTTCTGAAGGATAGAATCCTCATATGTAAAAAACAAAGATAGTTAATTAGTAGGATCTAATAATTTTCCATTGCTTCTGATTAAATATGTGATTGAGAGTATTAACACCAGTGATAGGAATATGTCCAGTGATTACGGGGTGATCCTGTTTTTTGCTATTAATTTTTCTATGTAATGATCGATGTACTTGTAAACAGGACTTTGATTAAGTCTTATCTGCCTATATCGGTGGAGTAATTATAATTAGTGAAGCTTATTACACGTATGGGAAAAGCTGATCAGGAAGAAGATTATTTAAACAATATTATTATAGGTTTTACATTCCTCTATTAATATCGTTTATCGATACTTGAGTCACAGTACTAACGGTTAAGTGAAGTACAATCCTCTTATGTGCATGAAATCTCGTAAAACATCAACAGTGATCAGGGATTTATTATAGGTTACTATGTAGTACAGTCGTACATGGTTTCGAGGCCAGTAATAATAATAATAATAATAATAATAATAATAATAATAATAATTTTACGTATTTTCCTGGGTTTATGGTATTTTACAGGCCAGCAACGGAAACTTTATTTAATTGGCCTTGGAGTTCTGACTTGTGGAAAGGGAAATCGTAAAAAAATAAGAAAAAGGGGAGAATTTAGGAGCTGAAGGCTCTACTTCATAAGGAAATGTTACGTAAACACTTGGGATAAATTAAAGAATTATATTTACAAAAGCAAGAATTTGAAGGGAAAATGGATAAGTAAATTGATAAAGGGCTTGCAACGCCTGAAGATCCTTCTACTGGAGTCTTGATTAAAGGTAAGGCACACTCCAAGATGAGTCCACTGCGAATGGGTCCCTCTGCAAGAGAGATTTACACATTACACGCCAGTAAAGGAACAATATAACACCGAATATGACTCGAGTTTGCACTGAGGGTGTCAAAGACTCGAGGCGTGAATCCACTTTACACTCGAACACAGGACATTGGAAATGGCACTGGATAAACTGGCACAAGGACAGAAGTGAAATGCTGGTACTGAAGGGCAAACTGTCGTGACTGAAAGTCTTCACTCGCAGTTTACCTTAGGGGAAGTTGGTCTCTGATGAAGAAGGACGAGGGATGATCACACGTATGGCGGTGCCATCGAGGGTGACTGGAGTCTGGAGTCGGACAGGGATGAAGGGTGATCTCTCAGCAGTTACCGCTCGCCCGCGTGTATGGCTGTCCCCCTACGACTGCTCCTGCATGGCTCCTACTCACGCTGCTAACTAACTGCTTCTACTGCTGTCTTTCCCTTATAAGGGCTACGGCTGCGTCGGGCCGTGGTGTGTCATCCGCCAGGTGTTCAATGATTCGGTGGCCTCTTCCCAGGTTTCCTGCAGAGGTAAGACAATTCAGGCAGCTTAATTTGCTTTTAGAAACCGTCTTAAGAAGCTTAGTTGAGCTAAGGTTATTAAGGGAGTGGCATAAAGTCTCCTCCTGGCCCCTTTTATCTGTGTCATCTCAATATCTGTTCCAGGTGAAAAAAGGACAGATCGGAATGTTGATAACCGGGTTCTGATTTCTAGGTCAAATACGATCGGCCATGCGGTTCTCAATAAACAAAGGGTAAATTAGGTGGGGGGGAAGGCGCTTTGTGCACGACTTCTGGTTGATTATAATAATAATAATAATAATAATAATAATAATAATAACTACTATTATTATTCCTATTGCGATAATTGGCGATAATGCACGTAAAGATTAAGAACTATACATGTGAGATAATACATTGTAAAGAATGATGGACTTTTATATGCATTTATCTGTGGAGAAGAGATACTTCGAAAATTATTTAAAAACTCAAATGAGGATTGCATGTGTAATGTCAACATTTGTGTTAAAACGAACTAGACATTTTTTTTCTTGCAAGTCGAAGAAATTGTCAGTGTCAACTATGGGATTCACAAAAATATCTTTGTGATATAGTAATCGAACTTGTATAGATTATGATGATTTTATTTATACCTATATGTGATGTTTATATGTGTGCATCCTGTATCTTCACAAGCATAATAGCTTGTTTTATATCATTAAATCGGCTACCTTTAGTACGTAAACTGTCTTTCAAATACCAAGCCAAAAAATAATCAGTTAATATTCACTCTACTTGGCCGAGATTCGAAACTATTTCTTAGTGAATTTATATATCCGCGAACACGCATCTGATCACCTGGTTACACCATGCTGGTAATTGCCTCCTTGAAGTTGGCAAGCTTTTATCACGGGGCTTGCAAAGGGATCCTAGACTGCAGCTACTTTCCTCGTAAACTGAATAAAGAATGAGAAAACTGAAGCACGTCAGATAACTTCCTTGCGTTATTAATCTTAATTTTATTATTGCACAGTACCCTACTAATGGCGCTATTCCATACATATGCCGTCAGCGTTACTATTCACGCTTATTCTTGCTTTATCACGAGTTATCAGTACACAATGCAAGTGGAGGATCTTTCTTAGAAAGTGAACCCCAAGGGTATGTAACCACTTTTGCAGAGTGTTTAGTACAGGCCCGTTGGGAGTACCGTAAAAACATAAACAAAAGACTAAATATCATAAGGAAAATGGCCCCCAAGAAATATTTGTCGCGGATAACGACCCCCGAAAACTCTAGGGGGTCACTATCTAGGAAAGATCCCGAGAGGAATAATTGCTTGTGGCCTAAATCTCTAGTTCTATGTTGTCATTTTAGTTTCGGAGTTGGTGAGAGTGAAGAGAGATGCTGAACATTGTTCTGGAAAAGACTTGATTGTTTGGAAAGCATTCGTTTTCAGGTAGCAAGATTTACATAAACGTTTGTCTAACATATGCGTACTATTTTTTTTATTCAGTAGATGAAACCTATTCATGTGGAACAAGCCCACGTGGCCATTGACTTGAAATTCAAGGTTCCAAAGATTATGTAGCCTTCTACCTCCCACCACAGACCCCACACCGTGGCGTTAACTGATCATTATACAGAGCCAGTGATTTTTCCTCGCTTTGGGGAAGGTGCGAACTCACGACGTCTGAGTGGCATTCCAAGACGCTAACCACTATACCAACGACCAGTACTAAAGGTAAACCAAAATGTCGTGGCGGGTGACAAGAGGTCTGGTCAGAATGCTTCATATTTGAATCTAAAAGTTTAGGACTTTTTCCCTTGTAGACACAGGTAAAAATCTCATCAGCTTATAGTAAAGCCGGATAAGTTCTCTACTGGATGGCGCGAGACCAATCCCTCTTCCACCCACACTTTCACTTTTTTTTTTTTTTTCATTACAAATGGTTTACATCCTTAAATGTAAGTACGACATTGCACTGAAGCAACCACGTATTTTAAAACAATGTTAAAATTCATAATGTCTTAAAGAATTGTTGTCTTTTTATTGTATTCATTCTTACATTTAACGCAATTATTTCATATCTTTGTAATATACATTTTTCATCTGTATATTTTTCTGCATTATTGAAAAAGGGTAACGATAACTTACATAATAAGATCAAGTTTTTTTATTTAATACATATAAAAAGAAAAGCAGTTTAAGCAGATAATGAATATTAAAAATTATATATTTTACAATCAATAAAATCCGTAGAAATTCAATGGTCGTCGTCGTCATCGGATGCGCGTAATTCAATTACAAAAGACTCCATTAAGTGCTCCACATCATCATCTCCTTCAGAATCTTCCATCTGAAGTTTTTTCACATGCTTTATAGCATTAGCCCAGTTTTCCTTAGTGACCTTTTGAATGGCTTCTTGCAATAACGGTCTTAAATCCGCCATTTTAAAATTATTTCTCTGAGAGACATAATTTTTGACGTGCCCCCAAATCAGTTCTATGGGGTTATATTGGCAGTGGTACGGAGGAAGCCTGACGACCCTGTGGCCATGTTCACGAGCCAGCTTATCAATGACATATTCTTTTTCTGTTCGTGCAGAATGAATCTTCACCAATTGCAGCAACTCACACTTCCGCATGTCGTCTGTCAAATCTGCCCCTTTCTTGATTAGCCATTCTTTTATTGCATTTTTTTATCAGCTGTCGTCGGTGGCTTGTCAGTAGCAACAGAATGGTACGAGGCATTGTCCATGACGATGACTGATGAAGGAGGGATGTTCGGGAGTAGCTGGAATTTGAACCAATTTTCAAAGACGAAGCGATTCATTTGCATTTTAGCTGTTCTTTATATACGTTTGTGCGTATACTATACCCTATCGGTTCCTTCATGCCGATTTAAATCGTTGTCCCCCACGATGCCAAATGCCCTAGCATTAAAAGTCCTACCATTATCTGTTACCCCTTTTAATTCGTGGGTCCGTTATTGTCTCCTGAGAGCCATATACTTCTGGGCGATCCCTATTGACTCGACTTTCCTCTGAAAAGCTTTCTATTCTTCCAAGCCTCTGTATTTCCATAGGCCTACTGAACGTCCACACTTAATTTATATGTACTTAGTTTTGTGTTAATTTAACTATATATATATGCAAATTCCAAGCTCATAGAAGCTCTCCCATTTGTTTATATATATATATATATATATATATATATATATATATATATATATATATATATATATATATATATATATATGTGTGTGTGTGTGTGTGTGTGTGTGTGTGTGTGTGTGTGTGTGTGTGTGTGTGTGAATTTCTTTTACTGTATGCATATGAGAGAGAGCGAGCGGCATAAATATACATAAATTATACAAGTGGAAATAATCGGCAAAAATGAATCAGAAACCAATTATATTTACGTTGTATAACTTATGCTACCTTCATATATTACAACATGATTGGGAATATTTGATTTGGCATCGGTCTATATGCGCACACAAACACACAAACGCAAAGGATACTCAAGGTCACATTTAGAAGAAATGAAAGCAAAATCCGGGATAATTACGGAGCGAACACTCCCTCTGTGTGCTTAATCCGCCTTTACCGCTGAGATTTTAGGTTTAAGGAGGTCAGTTTCCTTAAGTAAAATGACCAAAGGGATCTTAACTGCGAACGATATAGTCCGGGAAAACCGTCCTCTCACCCGCCACGACATTTTGGTTTACCTATATAGTAGAATAATTGTTTGTCATCGAGGAAAGGGACTACGTGTCTTTACATAATGGTGATCCGGATCAAACATGACAAGAGACAATTTATCTTTACTTCATTCCCCTTCTTAGTTTTCTGAAAAGAAAACTATTGTACCGGCTTTGTCTGTCCGTCCGCACTTTTTCCCTCCGCCCTCAGATCTTAAAAACTACTGTGGTGCTAGAGGGCTGCGAATTGGTATGTTGATCATCCACCCTCCTTTCATCAGACTTTCCAAATTGCAGCTCTCTAGCCTCAGTAGATTTGATTTTATTTAAGGTTAAAGTTAGCCAAAATCGTGCTTCTGGCAACTGTAAAGGACAGGCCACCTCGGCCGGCTGAGAGTTTCATGGGTCGCGACTCATACAGCATTATACCGACAACACCGAAAGATAGCTCTATTTTCGGTGGCCTTGATTATACGCTGTACAGAAAACTCGATTGCGCCGAAGAAACTTCGGCTAATTTTTTTTTTTTTTTAGAAGCTCGTATTACTTTAACCTGGAAAATTTCGTATTCTTTAAACGTGGAATTTCTCTATTGTTTTTGACGCTGCTTTTTTTGTGTTATGTTTTTCAAGATTTCAGTTTTCATGTGATTATAGATAAAAATCTGTTTATGTTTTTAAACTAGACTGTCTCACATGACTTCTTTGATAAGAGAATTTCCAGATTTTCAACGCATTCTGTAATTTTTAAACGTAAGTTTTCCGTGGTTTGTATAAGTTACTGTCTTTAAACTTTACATATTGTAGTTATTTGAGTCAAAAAGAGTTTTACTCCGAAACTGGACCAACATAACTGCATATTTAAAGCTTCTTGACAAACATTCCGTTCACTTTTGATTCTCTTTGCTAGATTATGTTTATCGATTTTGTAGTCATTCATTATTCAGTTGTTGTGCGAGAAATTACATCCTTTGCTTATCAAATAATTTAGAGCGAAAGATTCAGAGATTAATAGATGATTATGCGTTGCCGGCATTGAAAAGATCACTTTGGCTGCTGATCTCAGAGAACTTAACTTTTTTCATGATAGAAAGCATGAATTTTCCTTGACTTTTGGAGTAAGTATTTAGATATTATTCCTATATCATTTCAGAGATCTTGTATGCAAGGATCTTCTTTAGAATTAGGATGAGTACAATAAGATCCTGAACAGTTTAATTTCGTACCTAGATGTTGACTTTTTTTTTCATAATCGATGATAATAAAATCCGAGTGGATCTTTCTTGTTTGTCCACCCCGGGTGGGGGCGGGGCAGGTAGGGGATCGGGAGGGTAGGGGAGATATGACACATCCACCCTCCTCCTGCAAACCTGTTTGCCCGGGGCGGGGTAGGTAGGGGATTGGGGGGCTAGGGGAGACATGACGGGCAGCGCCGGGTTCCAGCGCAGCATAGCGCACGCCACCAAGCTCGTTTATTATATTTCGCTAAGGGGATCTTTGATTAGCTGTAACGTAACACTTCTTTGACCATCTAAATCTGTTTTTATGACTTGAGCTCTTTTGTCTGTTTGTGCTTTCCTTAATATTAATGCTATCCCTATTTGACAGCCTGCCGTCAGTTGTACTCTACATTAGTTTCAAGATGTTATGACAGTGAATTATACCAAAGAATGGGAGTTTCTTTCTTGTTGTAAATTCACACAAATTTTGAGCTACGTCGATTATATGGCTTTGTAAAGAACAGTGACATCAAGCCGAGTGAGATTTTTAAGACGATGAACTTTTATTTCTTGTATCCGATCACCTGGAAAGTATTTCAGTCCTCGACACGGGCTAAAGAAAAAGCAATTATAACATTGAAAAAAGAGCAAAAGTGACCCCCTCCTTATTGGTACAATCATTGAGAGAGAGAGAGAGAGAGAGAGAGAGAGAGAGAGAGAGAGAGAGAGAGAGAGAGAGAGAGAGAGAGAGAGAGAGAGCGCTTTTATTTCAGATGGTGTCACCTCAATCAAACCAGATCCATTGGGTACAGATACAGACAGAAAATAGATATGCGCATCAATAGTCTGAATGCCTTCTTATGAATAATGTCAACCCTATTTGCAACATAATCAGGTGTAACTATACGTAGGTGCAAAGATGACATTGAATAAATAGCGCGAGATCCAACAAGATACTGGGAAAAGGACGTTGAGTACGTGTAACTCAGACTATCCAATGTGTTATCCCAGTTGCAAAGAACGATGAAATGATTGGGAAGTATTCATGAAAAATCAAAGTAATATATATTAACAACAGCTAAGACTTTGAAAAAGAAAATTATATGATAACAACTATAGATTACGACCAGAAAGTGAAAAGGAGTTCGCCAGTTTAACTAAGTGAAGCCCTAGAGGGAGGCCTCCAAAAACAAACATGTACCATGGACATGAACTATACAGTATGCTAATAACAATTGTCTTACAACATTTACATTAGATTATTTCTTGTTTTTTTTTATGTATGTATAGTCCCTCCTGAAGAGGGGAACCATTCTAGGGATAGAATGGGAAAAAGAAACTGAAGAGATGTCGATCTTGAAAGGTGTACGACAATCAAATTGGATCTGACCTAAAAAGAATAGGGTACAAAAGCCTCTAGAAGAAACAAACGATGGTTCAAGGATTGGTCGGAAGAATTGCGGAGTGAATCGAAAAGATGGATATAAGGATTACTGCAATCCTTCCAGTGTGGAAAAATACTGCCCGCCTATTACTAGTAGGCCTTGTGCAAGGAGTCAGCCTTTTAGATAAACTGAGCAATGCCGAAGTGAGTATTCCAAGAAAAAGAATACTGATTCCACATAATAACGGTATCATACAAGAGAAATTCGGAGTTATGTTGATTACCCGAAGTAAATTACAATCGGTTGGCAAGGGCCTTGAGTAACCAAAAAAAAAAAAAGGGAAAAGGAAATTCCTGAAACTGGAAAAGAAGTCGAAATGAAAAGCAGGACAGAGATATGTCTGAGATTTGGGGGTTTTCCTGTCCAGTGATACTCTGAAGACCAGTGCTGATAGAGATATTGTGGATTATTTCCGAAATAGCTCTTGGACGAAGGTAGAAAAGGCACTGGTGACTTTGCGTTTTTAGTAAAGGGATCACCCTGCTCAAGAATGGGGATCATTTAAGATGGGGAGAGAGAGAGAGACGGAGAGAGGAATAAAGTACAACTTAAGCATCATGAGGAATGGCTTTATCAACATATGAATCGGTCAGCGGAAAAAGTGTTGTGGAAAGGCCAATTATGGTATAAAGTATGGTGTTTCTCCAACTGAACCTCTATCCAGAATGCTAAAAACGCTTTGAGATATAAGAGGAAGAGACTTCTATTCTTGGGTGGCAACCTTCCATATTAGAGCTCTCATTAACGAAGTAATATATTTTTTTTAGGTGGTTCGAGAAGCTGCTACCATTCCGATTTACAGTTGACATCATAGGATTAGGCTGCTATCTTCATGCCCTTTTCCACTGTAGGTACGACCCACCACAGCCACTTCATATATAACACTTGGCTTTCGGTGTTTCTAAACCAGCAGCGGTTCGAATCCTGCCAGGGATATAGCATTCATCATTTATAAATCCCCTTGGTGTAAGTTGTTCCCAGGGTATAATGAACTGGATATTAAACAATAATTGTGGCTTAGAATTTGTGGGTTATACGCATATAAAATGGGAATTCATATATACATGTGTGTATATGCATACATATATATATCTGTATAAAATATGTATATTATATATACGGTACATGTGTGTTTAAAACAAACAATATATAAATATGTATATATATTTATATATATAATATATCTATATATGTGTGTGTGTGAATGTAACTAAACTTGTAAACCTGATGTATGTAAACTTGTGCTCTTTAGAAATCCGAACTGCTTGACCGATCTAGACAAAATTTTGCACATGGCCATCATTTGACCCAAGGAAGGTTTTTGCGTAGGCTTCAAACCCCAGCCGTACAGGGTACCTTATTTACTGTGGGTCCCAGCAAAGGCCCAGCCATGGGATAAAAATTTTGGACTGGTGTGAAACGTGGAATGTTGGGAACGTAGGTTCGTACACTTTGTCACTCAGTGTTGGGCCGGGTAGCGCAACTGGAATTGCGCTCACTCTTAGAAAAATTTTCCTTCATCTCCTTTGAATTCTTGTGTCGTATAAAGTATGTACTATCACTGAAAACGCTTTTATTTTCTGTGAGTAATAATTCTGTCTAGAATTTATTGCTTTAAATAAACTTGTGATTCAAAATCGCATCAAGTGTTAACTCCTTTCTGAGGTAAAATGATCGACTGTCATTCAGAGTTTTCCTGGGCAGTGCTGGGTTGGTCAGCTAGTATGTTATAAATTATATATATATTAATATAAATATATTATATTATATTATATTATATTATATTATATATACACACAATATATTTACATATTACATATAAATATACGAGATATTGTGTATGTATGTATATATATATATATATATATATATATATATATTTGTGGGTAGGAAGAGACCACCATAATGCTTGGAAATCAGGCAGATTTACGAAACTAGATTTAGAATATCCTATATATATATATATATATATATATATATATATATATATATATATATATATATATATATATATATATGTGTGTGTGTGTGTATAATATATATATATATATATATAATATATATATATATATATATATATATATATATATATATATATATATATATATACACTGTATATATATTGTTACGAGTTACGAGGGAAGAGTGCATTTTTGTTTCAAGTTAATCATCTTGGCCTTACAAAACCCCTCAGTATGCCCATAAACTGAAGAAATTAAAAAATAACAAATAAGTGGTAGGTCGCCAAGTGAAAGGGGTTTCTTAACAGTAATTTATTATTTACAATCATGACATGGAAGAAATTACCAAGGGAAACTGGGCACTTTCACTAAAGTAATTAACTTGGAATTGAAACAACAGCAATGACTGAATGAATTGGGTAACGCATCACAATTACAAATACTGGCCACTTACAAGTGGTCCTTTAAGCTAATTAAGCAAGAATTCTTATTGACCTGGTAGGGGGCTGTTTCTTCAAGCAATTGGGAAACACAGAATCATGGCTCAGCTTGTAATGGCACTAATAACTCTCCTGGAAATGAGACAGTTCCAGGTAAGACCAACACGGAGATTACACTCTCAATAATTGAATAAATGCAAGAATTGGAGGGAGATCCTTCACTCTACTCACTTGCTAGCAAGGGGTGAGGTTTATGTTATCCACTGTCAAGGAATTACACATGGGATGTAGATATGCTGTGTAATTCGAAGAGACAATAAGCTACTTGAGCAATGAAATGCGAGAGAGAGATAATAAACTGAGTTAAAGAAAAAGACAGTGGCCAACCAATTTCCCTTCTGGGGACATGCTTTCATTGCCTCCTGTATCGCTTGCACACACAACCTTATGTTGATGTGATCAGGGCTACTCTTGGAAGGTGTCTGGCCAACAGGGTCACAGAGGGGTCCAGTGTGATTGAAAAGTTTGAGTTCCCACTGGCTACACGGTTTCAGGCGTCACTTGGAAAGCGAGTTAGCCCTGATAACAAGTAGATTTGTAACAACTGACTTTGGAGGTTGCCTTCGCCTTATAAGGGATTCGGTTGTTGCTGGAGGCATTACTTCGGGCTGCGAGGGTGACTCATACCTAGAAGAGGGAAAGAGGGTGCGCTGGGAGAAAAGTCGAAGGAATTCAGTTGGTGGTAGACTGAATCTTAGGATTAAAACAGAAAAACAGCTACCTACCCCTCGCACATGTTCTCTCTTGGGCCACATAAAACCCATCCCTGAGAAGGGTGAGACTCTTTATGGTCAAAACTCTAACACTCCTATGTCTGTGGGTATACCTATCTCACCTACTGACTGGTATTTTTCTCATGCAATTTCTTAAGAGTGAGCGATCCAGTGGCAATATCTGTAAAAACTCTCCCTTTAAGCAGACATTCTACTCCCAGATGGGCATGAAGGTCTGTACTAGCGAGCCGCTGTGATTGGTTATGTTAAATACCTCCCCTAATGGATTCTTGCCCAGTGCAAAATGGAAATAGTTTTAAATATAATCTTAACTTATCCCCTGGGGAAGAGTGAGCTTGCTAGCTAACTTAACTTAACGTCTCTAACACTAGCATAAAGGGTGTCTGCGTTTATTTAAAGTACTGTCTGTGGAATAAAAGGAACTAGCAGTGCTATTGACTCAGAATCATAAGCTGACACAGTACCAAAATGATAACTGTCTATGTGCAGAGAATAATTGAAATTAAAAGGAGTCACTTAACTCTATGACACAATGTATATTGACATGAAGTATGTTAGTAATACAAATTTATCAGCATGAAAATATTGAAATACACATGAGTTAGTTTCTCTATGATACACTCTAACAAATACAATGAAATTCAAAACAATGTAATAAAGAAAGCAACAAAATTGCTGGAAATAGCTAGGACATGCTCTTCAGCTCGTTGGGCTAAAGAATAGACTTAGCAAAATACAAAATAAATTCTTTCAGTACAACAATACTGATTAAAGGTAGGAGACAACCCAAGGCATCCTTTCTGGATCAGGGGCTAAGATTGCTCTTTTAAGATGAGGCACTGTTACAGCTATATAATACTCTCCCTACTCCTTTTCCTTCTTGCTTTCCTTCGCACTTTAGGCTTAGGCCTCCTACCTGGAACCTGTGCACGCGGCTCCAGAGGAGGCTAAGAAGACCCTGGTGCCAGGACTGAGCCCTCAATACCCCTACCCTCGGGACTAGGTGATATGAAACGTCCTTTTAAGTCTAGTTTTCATCAGAACCTAGATGATATAGCCAAGCTTGTTTGTACTACCATTACAATCGAACTGTTAGTGACAAGTTTTGTAATGATTAGGCCATCGTTTAAAGTGGTGTTTTGGAATATGCCGTCGCATAACAGAATGCTATAGATTTTTCTTCTGAATTACAAATCACTTTGTAGTTAAAGTGAAAGAACTGTGCACCTCATGCGGTGCACTGTAGGCATTACTTAAGGTTCTTTGCGTCCCTTCGACCCCTAGCTGCAACCACTTTCAGTGCTTTTACTGTATCTCCATTCTTATTCTCTTTTTTCCATCTTACTTTCCACCCTCTACTGACAATGTATCTTAGCGCAACTGCGAGGTTTTCTTTGTGTTACACCTTTACAACCTTTTTACTCTCAATTTCCCTTTCAGCACTGAATGACCTCATAGGTCCCAGCGCTTGGCCTTTGGCCTAAATCCTATGTTCTGTCCTATTCTGGAGGTTTGGACGGAAATTTAGAAAAGATCGTAGGTTCTACTTATGAGTAAAGAATATTTTAATAGTTTACAAGCTGATTTCAAGTTGCAATGCCTATCTGTCAAGTTCCCAACGAACCACGATCAGATGGAGCTCTGGGATGTGGTCGAGCTGTCAGTGCAATTTGATTTTTGGGAAACCACTTGCGAAACTCGCAGCAAGACTTAGTTCCATTTGTCTTATTAAATCTAACAAGGATGTTATGTTTAGTTGTTCGTTTGTCTGTCACTTAACAGTATTGCGCCAAAAATTTTGCTGTATGTAGATTTTTACCAAAATTTTATTGTCGACATTGTCAGTAAGTGGTTAGATTTTCGTAGGGGGACCAATGTAACTCTTCAGAAGAAGAGACCTTTAAAGGGATGGTTTGCTCAGCCTTGTTTCAAAATTGTTTCAGGCGTGAAAGCCAATGCGATACGCGCCATGGTAGTGAAATTTAATCATTACTTTTGTAAAGAATATTTAACTGAACGCTACGTCTCCTTATAACTTGTAAGATGTCGCTTGAATCATGAGAACTAACAGTTTCTTGCTGATGAAAATGTGTGCTGATAGGGGGTTAGATGTTGGTGCAAGTATGCGCAATCTGATTTATTTATTTATATAATTTTTTGGTTCCCTTGGCTGACAGACAGATACCATTCTATCTAATGAACCTGATGTGTTGCTGACTTGATTTTAAGATTCCAAAATGAACATCAAAACAGCTTCGTTCATTTATTTGCTTGTTACATACCTTGTTTACCGAGGCAGAATGTAGGCTTCCTTATCTAGGAATTACTGAATTACCTTTTTGAAAGTTAATATCAGTATTTCAGTATTTATAGATTTTTTTTTTTGCTAAAAGATAGAAATAAGCTGAACCCACTAATGTTAGTTGCTGTAAAAGGGACTAAATAACTTCGGGCCAACTAAAATAATCCCAGAAATTTTATGGAAACTACAAAATAGAGTTGCTTAATGAAATTATAAATATTCTTTAAATGTTTAAATCTGAAATAATCTATGACCATGTTAGATTATGTTGCTTTTCATAAACTAAAGATCAAACAGGCTATACATTTGCTTTACTCCCATGAATTTTTCCCTGGGATGAAATTTTTATTTCATTGTCGTGTTAAAAGTTCGTCTTATGAACGAATGTTAAGGCATACAGCATTCGTTTTACTAAGTATGTATATACTTTCCTCCTAATATATAAAGAATGACAGGTGCATTATATGTCGGTGATTATTTCTGGTTGCAGTGAGTATTATTAACCGCAACGAAACTGTTAGCCAGTGAAACTAGCATAGCTGTGGAATTATTGGACCTCGTGGTGGTAATGCAAGCTGTTCCTGATTTGCCCCATACAGTCAGCCAAACCAGTGGTTCTCAACCAGGGGGAAATTTCAGAATTTCACGGGGGAGAATTGTGACCACAGATTGGCAGGCTCAAACTGGCTCTAGCACCACACAAAACACAGTGTGCATTGGTCCGCACTAGTGAGAGGTAGCGCTGGGCTTTCTTTCCTCTAGCTTATGTGTTTGTGTTAGTATTTTGTTGAATATTATTTGGAATGCTCCTTTTGAGGCAGACAGTTTTGGAATGGGGGCGGGGAATGACATTCTGACATAAGGTGAAAGGGTGCATGGGCCGAAAAAGGTTGAGAACCACTGAGCCAAACTGATTTAAAAGGGAATCATTTTCACGTTCCCATTCAAATAACCTTGATTTGGTTTGCGGGGCCACTCAAGGACAGCTTTCTGGATAGGTGAGCGAATGAGCATGAACCCAAAAGTGACAAAATAAAAAAGTTAGGGTCAATAAAAGAAGGGGTTTAGTGGGATACACCCATTTGCCATCCTGTTAACGGTATGGACGGATGTCTAGTTCGTTGTATCGAGTCATTTCAAACTTCAGCCCCTGAGTGTCACTGATGGTCATTCTCCAAGCTCCCTTTAATGTGCATGTGTTTTTTTTCTTTTTTGTAAATTCATTACAGTTTCATCATCTGTTATTAAAAATTACAAGCGTGCATGTGCCCGTGTATGTGTGCATGTATTTGTGTGTTCCTTAGCATGCTGAATTGTGTATGTATATGTGTGAAATTATGCATTTATCACCTTTCCTCTCTTTTTAGGCATGGTTTTTTTTTTGTTTTATTTATTTGTTTAGTTAGTTATT
>NC_089749.1:30887312-30902312 GCF_040412425.1 Macrobrachium rosenbergii
TACCAAATGGAGAATTATTGAGCTGTACTTTTATAACATATGTTTGTGGTCAGTCACCTTCCTTGCATAATCTTTTAATTGTCCTGCCCCGGCTTCTGAACTGCTGAGCCTAATCCTTTGTAAAATTCTTAAATATTTAACCCTGTTTTGGTAGGTCTACTAATTCTTCAATTGTGTTGGATTTCAGGTACATAATTTTTTCCTTTGTAATCCCCATCTGTCATTTATACAAGCTTTCTTTGTAAACTTATTTTTATATTTCTTCAGTGTGCCATGTAAAGAACAAGAAGTTGAAAGGCCTTGCAGTACTCTATTGTTTCTCTTTCCTTTGTGGATGTATGTATGTATGTATATGTATATTACAAGAACATTTATCAACTGAATTTTGGTTGCTGTGAATTAGTTTTTGTTTTGAATCTTTTCTGACAATTTGTTACTTGTTAATAAGGCATCAATTGCCATCAACTTTAAGTTTGCCAAAATATCTTTTTAACTGTATATTTGCACATATAGTAAATTTAAAGGCAAAATAATTGAGAAAGTTAATTAAAGAAAGTAGGAAATGAGATTTTGAATTAAAATATTCGAATATGAAAGGAGCAGAATCCAAGGTCAAATTACTGACGATGTAGAAGAAATGTTCTTGGCTCGAAGGAGACTATTTCCCTTAGGAAATGTCTTTATTCCTCTACATGTTTTATTGTTTGTCATTATCCTCATCATTGGTAGGTAGGTTGTTGGCGTCGATAGTCTCTCTGTTTTCTGTATGAGCTTCTCAGATTGTCATAGCTCCTGTTTTCTAAACATTTTATTTTATCATCGTTTTTGTATTATTCATTTGATATATTAATCATTTCCAGCGCGTGATTACTGTCTTACAATCTATGAGGCATACCCTCATGTGTAATGCAAAACATCACCGTCTATTTATCCACCATAGGCCGCGTCAAAAACTAGCAACTTTTCAATGTTATTTTTCCAGCCATTGCCCCTGATCATTACAGCACACCAGAGCTTAACAATCTTCCAGTCTCTAGCCTACAAGAAATCGTGTTTGTAGTTCCCTCTTTATGGTCAATTTTAGTTTTACTTTTGCAGGCCAACACAATGTTTGATTTTCTTATTTAATAATTGATGACTTTAGCCTTAAGGTGCTAAAACGCTCTCATCAGCTCCTCTGCCCTATCAGCAAATATTTTTAATTTTTTCTTTGTTTTCATATTTATATTTTTGACTCTTCAATCAGTTATGGCATTATTCTTTGCTGTAACTGTTCATTACCTAATACGGCAGTCCGGTCATCCCAGCCTTAGATCCCTTACTAGGTCTCCCCAAAGCGACTGATTATTTTTTTTTTATCAATCGCAGAATACAGTGGCATGAAGGTTAACTTACTTGCTTTACTCCTCACGCTTTCTGACATCGATCAGATTCTCCACCTTTAATCGAACCTCTGCCCTCGGATCGACATCAGTTAAAATTTCTTTCATCCATTTTATCCTCAAACTCGTCCTTTCAAATATATACCAAACAGGCATTTATCGCTTCGTCCACATCACCCAATATAAAGAGGCAGATACAAGTATTAAGGAATATTCTAGAGAAGAACAGGAAACGGGAAAAACTATTATAAGTGAATTATACGAAGAACTGCTGAAAGTGGTTGACTTTCAGCGTAGTTCGCCGTAGCCATTGTCGCGCCAGCTTTCGCATATCAATCAGTCTTGAGCTTCCGATTTCCACTTAATACCTGTAGGAGGGTAACACCGGACATTGTGTCTTCAGTGGCTGTGGTACCGGGTGCCATCATGACACGTCTGCAGTGGCCAGGCGTCTGCTTTTTGAGTCGTGGTCAATGCTGTTGCTTGTCGTTTTCCCTCACTCAGTGCTGTCATTCTTTCATGGCTTTTAGTGAAGTATTTTAAGCAGTCGACATAGTACAGATATGCTCATACGTAAGTTGTGCTACGCGACTGCATGGTAGTTCGTGCAAAATTCACTAACTGGTAACTAAGATGGTACATATTTATTTATTATTTCAGTGCGAAAACAAATGAATTTTATAAAATAAGGCCAGAGACTGTTCCATAAGAGTAAAATCTATGATAAATATTAAAATTGTCAGTAAATACCACTTACAACCATCTTTAGGAAAACAATGACGAAACATTTTCAAAACTTCCGTTCACTCAGCGTCGATGCGTTCGACAAAAAATACTATATCAAACCTAGGTTTACATGTTAAAATAATAAGAATGAAATAAAAAAAAACGTTTTCATATCATTGTGTTATTGCTTGAATTGCAACAATAAAATTTTAAACGGTCCCCTTTTATTATTCTGACGCTTAAATGCAAGAAAATAAATGCGAAGACGTATTTCTGTAGCTAAAACACATCAACCGTTGTCAACAGGTGGGTTGCAAGGCCTGGGTGTTAGCCGTAGAGCGTCAATAACATGGATTGGCGATCTCCCTGCCGAGAGTGTGACCTCGGGCCGCCATGTTGAAAGGTCTCGGTCCAGCTCATAGTACTGTACTGTGGAGACGAAGCACTACTCCAACTTTGCTTTTTTATAAGAATTAGGTAAATTAATCATCACTGTAAAATATATATTTCAAAATATCTCTATTCTGAGGTTTATTGTGGTTCAAGTACAGAATTTTACATTCTAATCCGTATAATCTCAAATATTTGTTGTTATTATTTTTTTACTATTATTTTATTAATATTACTATTAATATTATTACTTTACTATTATTATTATTATTATTATTATTATTATTATTATTATTATTATTATTATTATTATTATTATTATTATTACGTGACCCAATTCCACAAAGAAAAATTACCTTACAAAAACAGGTTGACCTAAGCACTCCAACCATTGTGGTCAAGGCCTAAGCATCTGCTCTTGGATCTAACAATGCCTAACATAAATGTTTCCTGCGAATTACAGGACTTTCTTTGCATACATTCAGTAAACACTAACTAAACAGTAATATACAATCATTAAACACTAGCACTCACTATGCACTTACTCACTAAACACTCACACTCACTATACACTTACACTCACTAAACACTGACACTTACTATACACTCACACTCAATAACGCTAAACATTGACTGAATACTCAGCACTCACTAGACACTCACTATGCGCTAAATGCTCACTAAACACTCATAAAACACGATACACTCATTAGACATTCACTAAATACTCACTATGCCCTAAACACTCACTAAACATTCACTAATCACTCACCACTCACTATACACTCTTTTAAACCTAACCATTCATTAAACACTAAATATTCACTAAGCAGTCACTATACACTAAACATTCACTAAGTACTATACACTAAACTCACTAAACATTCACTAAGCACTCACTGTACACTAAACACTCATTAAACCCTAAACACTCATTAAACAAAAATACTCATTAAACCCTAAATGTAATTAAACCCATAAACACATATTAAACTAAATAAGTCACTGAACATTCACTAATCACTAATCACTCATTAAACACTAAACACACACTAAACGTTCACTAGACATTAATATTAAAAAACATTCACTAAACCGTAAATGCTCACTAAACATTCACTGAATACTTACGCACTCAACATTCACTAAACCCTAAACACTCACTAAATATTCACTAAACACTTACTCATAAACATTCACTAAACTAACTTTCACAAAATATTCACTAAACTAACTTTCAAAAAATATTCACTAAACCATAAACACTCCCAAAACATTCACTAAACACTTACTTATTAAACATTCAGGATAAAAAAAATTCACAATCGCACTATGCCCTGTTCAATTTCTGCGGTTACTAAACCTTTCAAGATGGCCGCAAGGCTCTGCAGCGCCGCCCTGGTGGAAGGCCACCGAACTACGTAGTACTGGTACACAGATCGCATCTCCAGATGTTTACCCTCTAAGGTGTGAGCATGTGACTCAACTAAGATTTTGTTCTTAGGCTGAGGTGTGTTAGTTTTCTCTACTTGCTAAAAATCATTACACTTAACATTCACCCCTGTATCTTAACAATATTTAGCTGGAAAGCATGTGAAGTTATCGACACATTCTCGCACTTCAGGTCACCTTGTGAACAAATTATACACCAAAATCAAGCAAAAGGACTTTTAAGAAAATAGAATTCTAAGTCTGTATAAAAAAATTGTTACACAGTCCTTGACGTTAATGCTAATAATTGTTCAAACTGATAGCTATGTTTTCGATGTAAGTTAAAGGATCAATATATTTTATTCTTCCAAGAACAGATGCTCTCTAAAAAAAATCCTTTAATAGATTAGATTGCATCTCAGAATCCTTGGGTTTTTTTTTTTCTGTTAGCCCTATAGATCATTAAATCAGCATACAGACAGTTTGAACATAACCTAAAACTCCGCACTTTAAAGAAAACTATGTGTAATTTATATTTTATTAAAAAAAAAATTTTTTTTTTTATGTGACTTTGAGTCCATTAGAATTCTTGTCATATGCTGCAGAGGTAGTTACGATGATCACTTCGAGTAGCATCTTTTCATTGTTTTGTTTGCTAGAAAGGAGATTTTTTTCTCGTAATTTGGGAGGGGTAGGGTTTGCCGCCGTGAAGTAGTTGGCGTTTGGAATATTTTGTTTTCCATGTTCACGTCATTCTTCAATTCCACTTCAGAGACTGTGTCTTTAAAAGAAAATTTATAATATTTATGGCCTTGAAACCATGCCTGTAGTTTACCTAGGTTTGTTGATCACACACGGACAAACTGTGTGTGTGTTTGAGATAGAGAGAAAGAGAATGTTATATGTATGTTTATATGTATAATTATATATAGATACATACTGGCATATGTTATATACAGTTATATATATATATATATATATATATATATATATATATATATATATATATATATATATATATATATATGAAATTTTTATCACACCGTGATTTATATACAATCATGAAGCTACAAATGTCGCTTAATATCAAATTCACGCTACCTCAGGAATATCTCCGATGGAGAATTATCACTGAAGGGGAATTTATATAAGTGATAAATGAATTGGTACCGTCGGGACGCGAACCCTTGACACGGACCTATTCAGTGACTCCAGTAGACGTTACCACTGCGCCATCAAGAGAGGTATCTAACAAATAAGTCATTACCGAGTCTGCTGTACTGTTTTTTCCCGTCGTGAGCGGGGAAATTGTACTTAGCCTCAGCAATGACCCACCTCCGCCATGATAGTTCGTTGGTACGTTTGGAAGATGCAGCTCTTATTATGAAATTTTTTATCACACCATGATTTATATACAATTATGAAGCTACAAATGTCGCTTAATATCAAATTCACGCTACCTCGGGAATATCTCTGATGGAGAATTATCACCGAAGGGGAATTTATATAAGTAATAAATGAATTGGTACCGTCGGGACGCGAACCCTTGACATGAACCTATTCAACGACTCCAGTAGACGTTACCACCCAGTGGTACCAATTCATTTATCACTTATATAAATTCTTCTTCGGTGATAATTCTCCATCGGAGATATTCCCGAGGTAGTGTGAATTTGATATTGCTTACACACTTGTAGCTTTATGAAAATATATATATATATATATATATATATATATATATATATATATATATATATATATATATATATATATATATATATATAATTGCAAACGCCAGTGGATAGCGGAAAGAATGTGTTTTCACTGCAAGGGATAATACTGTACATCGCTTTGAAAGGGAACGAAAGTACGTTGCAGATCGTTTTTGAGATATGTTGCAAAGAATCACTCAACTAATATCTGCGAAAATGTTTCTTGCTTGAAGAAGACTGGACCATCTTTGTTATCTGTGGATAAGACTTTCACCGTCATAATTAAAGTATTCAGTGTTTAACGTTGTAAGAATCCAAATATAACTTAAGTGATATAAGACAATAAAAGATGTTGACAGTTCTTCCTCAGATTAAGGCAGAACCCTTTATGGTGCATATTGTCACCCCCAAAATCCCAAGGATTTATGCAGAAACTGAGTTATAATAATATCGATCGTTTGTAAATAAGGACAGGGGTTCATGAATAGTAACCTTAGTTTTACCAGACCACTGAGCTGATTAACAGCTCTCCTAGGGCTGGCCCGAAGGATTAGACTTATTTTTACGTGGCTAAGAACCAGTTGGTTACCTAGCAATGGGACCTACAGCTTATTGTGGAATCCGAACCACATTATAGTGGGAAATGAATTTCTATCACCAGAAATAAATCCCTCTAATTCCTCATTAGCCGGCCGGAGAATCGAACTCGGGCCTAGCGAGTGCTAGTCAACAACTCTACCGACTCGCCCAAAGAGGAACTATGAATAGTAACAGATTATCAGTTCTTGGCCATATGCAAATACAGCTGTAACAATTAATAATGCCACTACTACTACTACTACTAATAATAATAATAAATGTGGTATTACACATGGAGTAGCGTTCATAGTAAGTCAGGCAGTAAAGAAACTATAATGTACTGTAAATGATATCAGTCCGTACAAGGGAGATGAAAGATGGGAGTATGCTACTGAAGACAAAATGAGTTAATGGTAACGATAATTATCACCATCAGCTACTAGGGGGGACAAGTCAGTCCAACTAAGTGCCGGTTCCAAGCCCGGATATATGGGGAGGGTAGGCGTCAGGAAGGGCATCCGGCCATAAAATCCAGCCAGAACCAAATATGACAGTTGACTTTCATTAGAGATCGGATAGTGCTAGTGTGTTCCCCTTAGGTGGCGGGTAGGGGCCTCGCCTGCCCCCTGTGATAAATGGGCAAGGGATACTGGGTAGTGGGCACCCCCAGTTAAAAAAAGCGAGTCCAAAAAATGAGAAGAGTGAGGAGAAGGAAGATGGTGGTAACTGTGAGAGTTGGAACTTTGAAGGGGGGACGATGACTGGAAAGGGAAGAGAGATAGCAGATATGAAGGAGAGAAGAAGGGTAAGCATTTTGTGTGTGCAGGGGACTAGGTAGGGGGGAAATAACGCAAGAGAGCTGGGATGTGGATATGAATCGCTGTATGATGGAACAAATATGGGGTAGAAATGGAGTGGGAATAATTCTATCAAAAAAGCTTAGAAGACAGCACTATAAGCGTGAAGAGAACAAGTGACAGAGCAATGGTTGTGAAACTGTGCCAGATGGAAAAATAGTCAACATCGTGAGTGCATATGTCCCTCAAGCAGGATGTGAAGTTGAGAAAGTGGCATTTTGGGAGGAAATGGACCGACAGTTGAGTGAAATACCAGCTGAAGAGAGATTAATTATTGGTGGTGACATGAGTGGGCATGGAGGAAGGACCAGAGAGGATATTGAGAGGGTGCATGGTGGGTGGGGAGTTGGAGAGAGAAATGATGAAATAGAGAGAATTGTGGACTACTCAGTGTCATTTGATTTGGCTATTGTCAACACCTGGTTTGAAAAGAAAGAAAATCAGTACATCACATACATGAGTGGAGCAAGAGAAAGTCATTGACTTCCTCATGTGCAGAAGATCACATCTGAAAGAGGTGAGAAATTGTAAAATTTTAAATGGAGAGTGTGTGGCAGCACAGCACAGGGTGGTGATAATGGACTTGGAAATAAAGACAGTAAAAGGTAGGCCTGCATGTGTCCCATCAACAATCAAGTGGTGGAAGCTGACACGAGGAGGAAGTGAGGCAGAAATTTAAGGAGAGAGTATTGAGGGAAGTTAGATTGACAGAGGGAGTGCAAGAATGGCGGAATCACAACAGGATGGTGATAAAGAGAGTGGGTGGAGAGGTGTTTGGCAAGACATCTGGAAAGAAACGTTCTAACGATAAGGAAACCTGGTGGTGGAATGAAGTGAAAGACGTGGTGAAAGCCATAAAAGGTGCAAAAAAGATCTGGGAAAAGTATGGATAGCAAGAGGATAAGGGAAGGTACCAAAGACATAAGAAACAAGTAAAGAAGGCAATTGCACAAGAAAAACCAATAGCATTAGATGACATGTACGAAGAACTGGAAACACTTGAGGAGGAGAGAAAAAGTCACAGAATTGCAAAGTCGAGGGAAAGGAACACCAAAGACTACTCCCATATAAGGCAGGTTGAGGATGGGAATGGAGTGGTTTTATGCAATGAGGATAAGGTAAAGAAGAGGTGGAAAGAATATTATGAACACCTGTTAAATGAAGAAAATTCTTTGCAGATGGATTCCAGAACGTTGGTATGACACATACTATTAGCAGGAAAGAAGTAAAGGCACTAAAGACGATGAAAAATGGTCAAGTAATAGGACCAGGTGGAATTCTGCAGAGGTGTGGAAGAGCTTGGGAGAAGAAGGAATAAACATGCTGTGGAACCTAGCAAAGGAAATATACAATCAGGAAAAGATACCAAAAGAATGGAGAGAAAGCTTTATTGTGCCCATCTATAAAGAGAAAGGTGACATCCAGGATTGTGCAGACTACAGAGGAATAAAGTTAATGTCTCACACCATGAAAATCTGGGAAAGAATACAGGATCAAAGAATTAAAGAAGAAACATCTGTAGGTGAAGAACAGTTTGGTTTCATGCCGGGAAGAGGAACGACAGATGCAGTTTGGCCTCCAACAGACAGATGATGGATAAAAACCGGGAAAAACAGAAATGACTGCACGTAGTATTTATAGATCTGGAAAAGACACACGGTAGAGTACCACGCAAAGAGGTTTGGAGGTGTATGCAAGCAAAGGAAACACCGGAGAAGTATGTGAGGTTGGTCCAAGATATGTACGAAGGAGCAAAAACGCAGGTTAGAAGCACTGTTGGTTTAAATTAATGGATACCAGTAAGAGTTGGTTTGCATCAGGGATTTGCTTCAAGTCCATATCTTTTTGACCTGATAATGGATGTGCTACCTCAAGGAATAAGAGATCAATCCACATGGTGCTTGTTGTTTGCTGATGACATTGTGTTATGCAGCACCAACAGAGGGGTAGTGGAGTCAAAACTAGAGCAATGGAGGAAGGTACTGGAAGACAGAGGTTTAAAGATTAGTAGGAAGAAGACTGAATACCTAAGTTTTATTGAAGATCAAGACTCTGAGATTAGTATGGAAAGGACAAGGTTGAACTAAGTAGAAAAATTTAAGTATCTTGGTTCAGTTGTGGCTGATGATGGAAATTTGGGTGCAGAAATAACACACAGTGCAGGCTGGATGGTAAAAATTGGAGAAAAATGTCAGGTGTCTTGTGTGACAGCAAAATCAATATAAAGATTAAAGGAAGAGTGTATAAGACAGTAGTGAGACCAGCTTTGATGCATGGAGCAGAAACATGGCCGGTAAAGAGAGTGCAAGAGAAGAAATTGGATGTGGTAGAGATGAAAATGCTCAGGTGGACGTGTGGGGTAACAAAACGGACAGGATAAAAAGTGAAAGAATAAGAGGAACTACTAATGTCGTAGAACTATCAAAGAAGGCACAGGAAAGAAGACTGCAGTGGTATGGCCATGTGATGAGAAGGGATGAGACATATGTAGGGAGGAGAGTGATGGAGATGGAGTTGCCTGGTAGGAGAGCAAGAGGAACGCCAAAGCGAAGGTGTATGGATGTAGTTAGAGAAGATCTGAGAGACAAACAATTGTCAGAGGACGATGTGTTTGACCGAACCAAGTGGAGGAAAGCTGTCAGAAACATCGACCCCACATAGAAGTCGGAAAAGATGCAGAGAAAGAAGAAGAATTATTACCATCATCTTCGTCATCATGTCTTTCAGTGACATGTGACAATAAGAGCGAAATGCATGTCTTTCCTGTGCTTTCACTTCCACAAATCGCTAATTATCTCGAGCCTCACGTCTCGTAGTTCTCATCCAAGGAAACCTGGGTTAACTCCTCTGGTACTAACAGGGGCCCAGTTGGCGTTATTACGTTCGGTTCTCTCCGAGAAGGTGCAAAAGACATGTCCAAGCCATCTCCATATCTTTTTCTTAATTATCTCCCTACATATTGAACTTCCGTGAGTTCCTCTTGTCTTATCTTTTGGTATTCTAATAATAATAATTTTTATGACAATGATAGTGATAATAATCTCTGGGAAAAATCACGGAACTGGAAAAAGCATAAGTGATAATAAGAGAGAGAAATAAATCAGTAATAATTGCATAACAGGATCTTTAACAAGATAATGATATTCCAACTGCCGTCGAGGAAAATAATTATTCCATTACTATATACAGTATATGGAAATAATAATAATAATAATAATAATAATAATAATAATAATAATAATAATAATAATAATAATAATAATAATAATAATAATAATGACGACATGAAAATACGGCATTTAAACAAAGATTCTCCCAAAATACATAATTGTATTTCTTTAAAGAATTAAAAATGAAGTTTGCTACGTTTTCGCTTTGCTTGAGACAGCATGAACCGTCATCAGAGGAAGCAGACCTTTCTGCAATCTACTAAAGTAGAATTGCCGATCAGTTTCTATTTACCTGACACATTACAGAGGGATGGAAATCGATTTCACTATACTGATTTCACTATACTGAGTGAAGTGCAAATTTATTCTCAGAACACTTGTTGCTTGTTTATGTCACGGAGGTTTGATTAAGTAAATCAGTCTTATGTCTTAAGCTGCTCGCCGAGTGTATAAAAAGTGTGAGCCCAGACTCATGAGTATGTGTAGGCATGAACAGTGAATTGCAAGAGAAATCTCTGGGATTTTCCCTTCGTGCAGCGCTGTCCTTTTTCTTCTGTGGCTCTTCCCCTCGAACCCACTTCTATCTATCGAGCAGCCTCTGCTCTCCTCCTCCTCATCCTGTGGAAGTCCCTGGTGCCAGTGATGGCCGAGCAAAGGGAATCGGATCATAATGCCGTCAATTAGAGTAAGAGGCGTCGTAGAATTTTCCTCTGGCAGAACTACGACGGCGTGACTACTACTGCCGCCACCGCACGCTACCAGCTCATCCATCGCCGCTATTCCAGGCTCCAGACAGACCAGCGTCCAGCGTGACAGTCCTGGATTGCCTGGAAGATGGATTGTGCTCGCACCCGACCGGCTTCCTTGCCTTTTATCCAGCTATCCAAACCTTTTATTAACGAATTAAGGCGCTATTCCCACCATTATTTTCTTATAAGCGCACCAATCATCTCCTCCCGACTAGAAAGTTATAAATGCCGCAGAGGGAAGGCAAGCCATTGTGACCTTTCGGCCGGGCGGCCGTAAGTGTGATTTTGAAGTAAAAATCGTCGGGGTTGGTAGTGTCCATTACGTTCTCGGGACATTAAGTGTGGAAAGAGGATAGCCGGGTTGTAAACAGATCCCCGAGGACTGTTCAGATGCTTGGCCCGGCTTTCCACAGGTTTTCGTTGTAGTCTTTTTCAATGGTTACAGCGGAATATATCTTCCATTTTAGAGGCGCCTTGGACGATTTTCACTGACTGTCGACTTCTTCTCGCTGCCTCCTTTAGGAAGGCACGGCGAAAACGATCTCTCCCACAGGACGCGGCCCATAATTAAATCACGTTCGAGCTAAAAGCTTCGTCCAGTTGCACTAAATTGCCATACCTAACATTTTCCCCGTAGCGGTCAGATCGGCGAATTATCTCCTAATTGCTGAAGTTTGGAATGGGCCGCTGGAAGCGAGGAAACGGCTATGGCCGCCTGGAACGGCAGTCATTATTCATGGCCGCGCTCTAATTGACACTTCTTTTAGGATTCTAGGACCAGATTACTCGCTGGAAGTAAATGGGCTCTTGCAGAGTAATTTCCCTTTCAGAAGGCCTGGAAAGGGAGACTCGATAAGAGAGAGAGAGAGAGAGAGAGAGAGAGAGAGAGAGAGAGAGAGAGAGAGAGAGAGAGAGAGAGAGAGAGAAGGGTATGAATGTTTGTAATATTAAATTTCTGAGTTTTCTTGGGATGGCTTTACTGAATTTTCCAATTTTTGTTTTACATAATTATTCTTTTCCAAGTAGTTAAAAGTCTAGATTTCATTAGATAAGCAAGTAATTAAGACACGATTAGTTTCATTGATACGACCGCCTTTTTTTTTTTTAATTCACTTTCACATCATAATCCCATTGAATTTTATGATATTAATAAACGCTGTAGAGGATTTGGACATCAGAGGGTAAAGGGACGATTGTGATCTAGGAAAATAGATAACTCCTTTGACAGGTTATTCATTCATAGCCGTGAATGAAACTGACGGCAAGAGGTCAGATTGATTTTGATTTTAATGTGTAGACAGATGATTCCATTGATAAAATATTGCACATTATACAGGATTATAGACGTTCTCGTAACCTGGCATAAAACCGATAGTGAGAGGTCAGATAAATTTCAACGAATTTTATCTCCAAAATTTGTGAATTGAGTGGATTTAAGTGACGGCCGTTGGAGATGGACGAAGGAAAAGGTAGGCGTTAGTGTTTGAACCTCCCTCGCTCCCTCCCTCCCTCTCTCCCTCCCTCCCTTCCCCCCACCGCTCCCCAGCTCCTTCGATTTCCCTCTCCACCCTTTTCCCCTTTCCGGTCCTCATCCATAAACTTGAGAAGAATTAAATTCTGAGGAGGAAAAGAAAACGCCATTATTCCAGAGGATGTGTAATCTTATTCTTCTCTTTACCTCTAATCACCTACTTAATTCTCGTAGTTAAGGAATACGTCCCAAGGGAAGGGACATTATCGCCTCTATGCGCGGACGCTGCAGGGCCCACAATCGCCTCGATGCTGATTGAGCGGCCAGGTTTTAAAATGTGTTCCCCGGTATTCCCTTTCGTTTCAGGGCTTGCCGCTCCCCAAATTGATATGTAATAACAGGCTGGATTTAAATCCGATTTCTCGAGAGGTGATTTTTTAATGGGAGGCTGGGGAGAGAGAGAGAGAGAGAGAGAGAGAGAGAGAGAGAGAGAGAGAGAGAGAGCAACTGGCGTTAGGGTGTTCAACAGCATTAAGGCGTTAATGCAATGAATACAAGAGACGAACTGCTTCTGCACTTAGCAGTCTCCGGGCCGTTCCTTCCCCTTTCTCGCCTAAAAGGTTCATGGCCCCTTAGCCCATTTCGGAAGGAGCCGTCCTCTGTCCAGAAAAGGAAGTAGGGAAAAATAAAGTGCAGATAGATGAATCGGAAAACAAGGGTTCAGGGCATGAAATGTCTTGTTTACGACAGAATAATTTTCATGGCTTTTTAGAAATACATTGATTCAACATCGAGTGATACTATTTCCAGTAAAAGAGAATTTCTAGCGATTTTTTTATTCATTTTATCTCTTTTTAATTACTCTTTACTGTTTAATAAGTGTATATACGCTCTGCTGTGTGTGTATAGTATTTATCTCCCTTACTCATATTACATTCTTAACTTTTATTTTTAAAAGTTAACAATTAAGAAAGACGCAGATTTTGTAACAAAGGCAGTTCTGTATTTATTTATTTTGTTTTCAGGCGTCCTTTTAATACAATAATAAATGCCAAATACCTCACTAGGCTAGTCAAAATGATACCAAATAATATATAGTTTTGGTTATTAAATTGTACAGAATCTAAATAATCCAGATTTTGGCATTGTTCCTCATATTAAGGATTCCTGAAGACCAACTTCAGACTCACTTTAAATTTTCCTTATAATTGCCTCTGATCATTGCCAGTCTTTACACTGTGATCTGGCTTTCTGTTGCTTTTAACCCTATTGATGCCTGAGGATGGCTTGTCTGGTTATCCACGAGGGAAAAGTTTATGGGGTTTTCACACGATTCATATGCTGGATATTTACGCTGTTCTGAATTCTCTCTCTCTCTCTCTCTCTCTCTCTCTCTCTCTCTCTCTCTCTCTCTCTCTCTCTCTCTCAGACCATAGAATGAAAATAAAGTCCACGATTTTACAGAATTCTACCAGATTTACTTTTCTAATTTTTGTGGTTGTGGGAGTTTTTTTTTTTTCAGTTACTGACACTTTTCTCTGTACCTAATTACTTGCATTCTCTCTCTCTCTCTCTCTCTCTCTCTCTCTCTCTCTCTCTCTCTCTCTCTCTCTCTCTCTCTCTCTCTCATCACCGATGTGGCTTGTAATAGAGCAAGCGTTCGAAGAAAGAGTCTTAATGCCTCCCTGAAGATCGATGTAAGCGTTGGCAAATGGGAGTCCAACCATAAATAGCGAGAATTATGCAGCTTAATTGCTCCGGCCTGTTTGGGGGTCCTACTTGCGCCTACAAACAGATGAATCTAATGGATAGTTACGGCTCGAAAGACTCATAAGATGACTGCACTTTTAGTTTTCCACATTTCGGTGCTACGCTTTATTTATTTCAGAGCTCTTAGTACTTTAATATGCGAACATACACTTGCCAAGACACATAAACACAAACAATACACACACACACACACACCTACACACACACACACACACACACACACACACACACACACACACACACACACACACACACTCACACTTGAGGACCCCAGGGGATTTACAGGTCCTGGGTAAATTCTCATCCCCAATTCATACTGTCCATCACAAAGCCGCGCCGAACTAAGGCCCATACGTACCTGGGAGCGATGTAGTTTTTTGGGTAAAAAATATTTATCCTAAAAGCGTTTCTATGACGCTGTATTAACCCTTATTTTATACTTTGGAGAGGCAGAGTAACTACATGTATGTATATATGTATGTGTGTGTGTATTTAATCGCATAGAAAAGAGTATCCTTGTGTTGGAAAACAGGAAACAGCAGCTCGGTTCATATATTATGAAGAATATTCCAAAATCCTGAAGTACTATATTTACTTTGCAAGCACTATATATTTGGCGCCAAGAGCATTGGTTATGAAGGCTTAAAGCGGTGTCTTCCACGAGTGGGAAACTGTTATTTAACATCGAAGTCGTATACAACTCTGTTGCATGATTACAGTCCCACTCTCAAGTAATTTTGAGAGCTATTAAAGAGGTTTTGTA
>NC_089749.1:30907312-30919812 GCF_040412425.1 Macrobrachium rosenbergii
TACACTTTCAGAAGAGTCCTGTTTATGAAATGTACCTTTCATTGCACCGTTGTGTTCCAGAATATAAGGTAAACGCTTTTCAGTCACTATACTACAGTTATCCTCCTTTCACCAAACCTCAGGGATATCTACAGGTAGGAAATTCAAAATTAGGAAAAAATAGGGCTCACGCCTGTCTCAGATGATTTTCAGTGTTATGGAAGTCTGACCGTCCAGTGGTGGGGTTTGACATTCTAAAACTAATATCTTGGATAATCATGCCCAGACATTTTAAGAATTAACCCGTTATAACCTCTGTAACTTAGAACCTGTTTAGACTTGAAATTATTCAGAAAATTCAAAGTAAACTGCTGTCAACTAATCTTTGTGAGGTTCAGGAAGGAATCTTCAAGGTAAGGTGGAATGTTTCACAAAGCTCTAACCAACCAGAAAAATAAACTTCAGGTTTTTTTTATATCTATCCATCTTCTCTTTATCTTTTGTTGTCTTTCTCATCTAGGACCAACATTCGGTCATTCTGATTCTAGCTGGCCTGCACTTCGGTGCAGAAGAGATATTGCTGTATCCCTGGATTCAGCATTTATTTCCAGGGTAAATGATAAAGTCAGTGTTAAAATGTATTTCCCCAAACGGTTGCAGTGTTATTAAGGTGAACACATTTTACTGCCTATCCGCATAATATTTCCGTGGACTGGAAACCGAGGGATAGGGTTCTTAGTGCATAAGTAAATAATACGGACGGTGTCGAGCATTTGAAATAGATAGTTAAGACAGTGCTAAGATGTTTCATGTTCATCTCAGGGGCATGAACTCAGAGGCAGGGTATTCAGTTTAAAGGGAAATGATGAGGTCAGTGTTAAGATGATGAAATTTAAATGTTTTCTTTTATACGAAATGAAATGTCACTGAATGGGTTGCAGAAAGTATGTCACTCACCCTGCGGGTGTGGGTTAGGGTCATATGTTCCTAAACATTTCCATATGTTTAGGAACATAGTCATCTAAGGGTGCTTCCGCACTGCAGTAAATCATTCATAAAC
This sequence comes from Macrobrachium rosenbergii, assembly GCF_040412425.1. NCBI lineage: Eukaryota > Metazoa > Arthropoda > Malacostraca > Decapoda > Palaemonidae > Macrobrachium > Macrobrachium rosenbergii. Next base: position 30,908,352 of record NC_089749.1, read on the forward strand.
ACACGTCGGCAATCTGACGTCCACACATCACAAACAAGTCGAATACAAGTCAACGACTGATTGGTTGTTGTAACCGGTGCTTCATACGATTATCCAGCATTTGCTTGAAGATTTGTTCTCCAATTATGGTCGTTGCCTTGTTTTCAACACGTTTGTGATATGCATGCAGTAAGTTGCCGGCGTATTTGTGACATGTTTTACTGGATAATAATAATAATTATTATTATTAATATTCAGAAGATGACCCATATTCGTACGGAAGAAGCCCACAGGAGCCATTGACTTGAAATTCAAGCCTCCAAAGAATATGGTGTTCATTTGAAAGAAGCAATAGAAAGTAATACGAAATACAGAAAGAAGAGATCAGCTATAAAAAAGAAAAATAAATTAGCATATTAATAAATAAATAGACAAAACTGTAAGTAAATTATTAAGATACAGCGAGAATTGTTTTAGGGTAGTAATGCGATGCATGTTCGCTTGAAATTTTGAGGCTCCAATTGCACAACATCCTCAGGGAGACTGTTCCATAGTCCAACAGTGTGAGGAATAAAGGACCTCTGGAACTGAGAAGTTCGTCAGCGAGGCACGGTTACTGCATATTGGTGCCGCTGTTTAGCAAATCTGGTTACTCTCGGCAGGAAAAGAGGATCAGGGACCAATTATGAATGTGAAAGATCGCTATTAAAATACATCTTATGAAAAAGTGACAAACAAGAGACCATCAGTCGACGGTCAAAGTCGTAAGTGCTACTATTAGGAAACAGAAACGTACCACCACGACCCACGCTATCTGAAAGAGATAATTCTCTGGCAGAGGCAGACATCTACACCGAAGAACAGTATTCTGATAAAGGAAGGAAAATGACCTAAAACAGGTTGCATAAATATATCAGGCCTTACGTACAATGCCTAACTTCCGTGCAGCATTTGTTGACACTTTCATTAGATGTTTCTCAAAAGCAAGATGTGAGTCAAAAGTTACACCTAGTATAGTTAAGCTTCGGGCTCATTCAGCAGAGTCCCAACCACCTGAAGGGGAGGATGGGATGGAAAATCTTTACGAGATCCACTAATCGATAAGTGTTTTCGTTTTAGTGGAGTTCAGCCTCGTACCCCACCGACTACACCATTCACTAATTCACTTTATGTCACGATGGAGACAAAGGGGAGTTTCATTTTTTCATAAGTGGGGACTTTACTAAACCATCATCGGCATACTGAACAGTCTTGTTTTCCATTCCAACAACCATATCACTTGTTTACAATACAGATAAAAGCGGACCAAGAACATTACCCTGAGGAACTCCAGACGCAATAGGTCTTGGCTCACTAAAGATCCCATCAAAAGCATCTCACTGCTGCCTACATGTAAGGAAATCTTGAAGGAATCCTAAAACGTATCAACAGACTCCAAGATTCTGAAGTTTATAAATAAGTGCCATGTGATTTACTAAATCGGAAGCAGCACTAAAATTTACTTGAATTACTCTACACACAGCCCTTTTCAAGGTTCTCTTGCAAATGGCTTGTCAAATCTAAAAGAGCAGTGCAGTACCTAACTACTACCTGTATGCATATTAACTATCAGCTAACAATTCTTTAGATTCCCTATACTTGTATAGAGATTTAAAAACAAGTTTTTCTGTAACTTTGGAGAGCACAGGGAGAATAGAAATTGGCACGTAGTTACTGCAGTCTGCAGATATACCACTCTTTGGAACAGACAATGTATTACTGAAATTGCAAAGATACTACGTCGGCATAAGAATCTGTAGAATATACTAATCTTGGGAGACAACACACTAGAAACCTTTTTAAAAAACAAGGGAAGAAACCATTTGGATATTCTCCACCCCAGCTTTCAAGATTATCAAGAAGTTTCTTAACATTTTTAGTAAGAGAAGTGCTTTCTTTGAAATATAAATTGCTCCATGAGAATAGACAGCATTTGTGGTAAATGCTGTGTAACTCCTACCTGATTTTTAATTACACACACACACACATATGGAAAGAGAGCGAGCGATGTACATATATATATATATATATATATATATATATATATATATATATATATATATATATATATATATATATATATATATATATATATATATATATATATATATACTATATATATATATATATATATATATATATATATAATATAATAACATTCTAAACATTCTCTAACTTTAATTGATATAATGACGTGAATGGAGTGTGTCAACGGCTTGTGTTTTATTTCGATAATTAATAAAATTTTAAATGACGATACCAATTATCCTTAATGATGAAGCAAATAAGTCTCTTAATCTCATCAGATTATTGCATCTGTAATGATAATCAGCCTAAGTGGAGCGGCATTGACGCCTGAGAGAGCGAGAGTAAATAAGAGAAAATGAATTAAGTGTAGAAAATTGTCATCGCCGTAATATTTCAACACCATATATACATACATATAATCGATCACATCATTTGGCGATTGCACCCGGTAGAATTATGGCTGTGGTTGACACCGAACGGACACCAGGGTGGAAGTCCTGTAGACTCTGATGGGCGAATCGACCTTAAGGCGGAGGATGACAATGCCGTTTTCCGCTTGGCGCTTCTATCTAGATTAAGCTGGTAAGTGCCTGAGAACAGATGGTCACAAAGTGTTAATTCTCGTTTTCATTAAGTGATTAACTCGCAGATTAACAGCCAGGACATCCAATAGCGAGATAAAATCAGTTCGTTGCCGTCGGCCGTTTTATCACTCTTGTCGATTGGGTATTTTGTGACGGCAGCTGATCACTGGTCTAAGCAAGGGCGAAACGGCCCGTTTTTTTTTTGTTGTTTTTTTTTGTGGAGACAGAGAGAGAGAGAGAGAGAGAGAGAGAGAGAGAGAGAGAGAGAGAGAGTTTTTTAAAGAATGTTTTTGATATTTGTAAATTATAATAGCTTTTAAAACTTAATGTTATAATTGAGAATGATTATACACAAGTGCAATCAAAACCCCCAATAAAACAGAGGGATGTATTACTTTCATAATATTATCTTTGAGTTAACATTTTTGACATTTACGGAAAGACAGTTTGTAAGCTGCTTCAGGTAACTGTTGCTAGTCGATTGTGGTGGGTCGAAGCTAGGGTGGAGAAGGGCATGAGGCTTGCAATCTCATGTCAAAAATTTTTTTTAAGAACTGGGAGGCTAACATCCTCTGCTTACAGTGTACCTTGCGAGGCGTAAAATTGGCAGAACCAACGGGTCATTTTTAGCTGTACTTTTGCTCTTCACCCAGTCCCTTTGTCTCTTTCCATGTAACTGTTTAACTTCTTTTACTTTGTCTTCTACATTCAATTTCTCGGTTGAGAACAAATCTCTCTGAGAATCTGGAAATGTGAAACAGTGGTCTGGTCATAATTCGATAACACTATAATAACAATAACCTCGTGATAAACAGTGTGTCAAATTATTATTATTATTATTATTATTATTATTATTATTATTATTATTATTATTATTATTATTATTATTTCAGTAGATGAAACTATTCATATAGAACAAGAACACAGGGGCCATTGACTTGAAATTCAGGCTTCAAAGAATGTTGGAGCTGTTAATCAGCTCAGTGGTCTGGTAAAACTAAGGTGTACTTTTTTTTCCAACCTCCCACCGCAGACCCCACACTGCAACAGTAACTGATCATGCTACAGGGTTAGTGATTTTTCATCGCTCTAACCACTGTACCAGCGGACCAGCAATATTTTTTTCAATAATAATCATTCTGTTAGTCGTAACCTAGATTTGTCCCTGTGATAAATATATGCTGATGACAAAAACGAATCCACGTTCTCCGCCATCGTCCATCAAAATCTCTGTAGGTCTTAGGTTCAAGGAAGTGGGTCATGTGCTTGCGCTCCCAAATTTTCAGTAATTGATATTTGCCTTATATCTTGAAGTAAGGTACCCCTCACTGGATGGAAAATCGCGAACGCACATATTTGTAAATTTTCCGTAAATAATTATCATGAAATTACTGAAGGAAGGGAACTTTATTATTATTATTATTATTATTATTATTATTATTATTATTATTATTATTATTATTATTATTATTATTATTATTATCTTCTTGTTTGCTGCTATATATACATTATGATTAAAACCCTGTGACATTAAGAAATGTAATGCTAACTTGCAATAAATGTAAATCTTGTTGCCGAACTTTGGAAAGTTCCGCTTGGGCATCAGGTGTGTTTACACTGCTATAATAATGATCAAGTAGAAAGGTTAGCATCATATTGTAGTGTCATCAAGCACAACCACGTTGACGTGTTATTTATCTGCAAAGGCCACCTTGGCCATCTCATCTTGGGAGCTTGACATAAATACGTGAAGGACAGTATGGCCACCTCTTCCTCATTGACCTCTGTTACGCCCGGCAGGCTACCACTTTTCTTATTTAAAGGAAAATCAAGTATGCCCGGATGGCTTTGTTCGGTAACTTATCCAATAAAGCAAAGCTTTGGAGTTTGCTCTCTGGTGAGATTTTTTGTTTCCTGAAGTCGCCCTCTTTTAAAGAGGCAAATCTTTCACGTCCTTCGAGGGTAGGGCTCTCTCTCTCTCTCTCTCTCTCTCTCTCTCTCTCTCTCTCTCGTTAAGTTAGCGTCTGGTGTGGTCTATGTAAGTAAATTTTGTTACCGTCGGTTAATTGGTTGGTTGGAAGTAAATTTCGTTACCGTCGGTTAATTGGTTGGTTGGGCAGAGACCTTCAAGAGTTGAACCCCGAAGAGGTGCACTATAGGAGTTACTAAAGGTTCTTTGCAGCGTCCCTTCGGCCCCTAGCTGCGACCCTTTTCATTCCTTTTACTGTACCTCCATTCATACTATCTTTCTTCCATCTTGCTATCCACCTTTCCTAACAATTATTTCACAGTGCAACTGTGAGGTTTTCTTCCTGTTACACCTTTGAAACCTACCTATTCTCAATTTCCTTTCCAACGCTGAATGACCTCATTGGTCCCAGTGCTTGGTCTTTGGCCTAAACTCTATATTCCATTCCATTCCATTCAAGAGTTGAAAGGTGTAAACGGAAGTAAGAGATTGTTGGCTATCGCATGGGGCGTAGTAAATGGTTGCCTCTCGTAACGGCGTTGGAGGGAATCCTTCATTTGTAAAAGGGCTTCATTTTATCCTTCCACAAAAATACCGTGCTTATTTTCTTATATACAAAAAAAAAAAAAAATGTACAGATTTTCTTACTGGCGAGCCTCATTTGTTTTTTTATTATTATAAGTAGAATTTTAATTTTTCGAGGTCATGGATGGTCATTCAAATGAAGAAAACTAAACTTATATTTATGAAAAACAAAGTTCATATTTTGTTTTCTGTTGTATTTTGAATATATTTATTTTACTGAACACGCAACTATTTTTTTTTTCATTTTCATTCTATTTTGTTTTTGTTGAATATACTTTTTTATAACAAGTTTTCTTTTTTATGCAGAAAGGTAGATGTTATTAATTTATATATTTAGATTCAGAGGGTTTTCACATCTTTCTGCTGTTGATTACCCGTGAAATTTTTTATTGTAACCAAAGTCTTACCAGGTTTTGATATATGTTATTCCTCAGTTCAGGCCGATTACAAAACCAGGAATTCATTATTTCTTCAAATCTGAAAATTACCCCTGGAGCTCGAACCGCTCTTTCTAAATGTGCAAACTCTAAACTGTAGAAGTTTATATATATATATATATATATATATATATATATATATATATATATATATATATATATATATATGTATATATGTATATATATATATATATATATATATATATATATATACAGTATATACATTATATATATATGTATATATACATTATATACAGTATATATATATTATGTATATATTACAGTAATCACAATGCCCTTTTTTGGATACGTTGTCACTGCAAAGCCTGTGATCCAAATGCAAGGACATAAAGAAATTCTGACGTCAGTGGCTGGATTCGAACCCCCATCCAGAGTATCAGAACGAGATCAGGTCGACGAAAAAATTCAAATATTGTTTATATATATACATATAAAATGTGACCGGTAGATTCTATATATATATATATATATATATATATATATATATATATATATATATATATATATAGAGAGAGAGAGAGAGAGAGAGAGAGAGAGAGAACAAACAGGAGGACGAAAAGGAACAAACGGTGATGCATATTCAGCTTTATTTCCAGCCAGCGTTTCAAAGCTTGGCTTCATCATCAGGGCTAAAATACAAAAATTACAACTATTAAAATCAATGCATACGACTCAGTAAAATTATTGATGTTAAAATAAAGATATTAAAACCGAAACATAAAAGTTAAAACCAACCTAAAGCCTCAAGATAAGAAAACTGAGTGACCAAGAAGGGCACCAAAAGGACGAAGTAACACCTTAAGCTATAAACAGAGTGACAGAAGAAGACTGACTATTCAAAGATGGAACTAGATGTTTGATGATTAACGACTCGAGGATATGGAGAGAAGTTTCATCAGTAGCTTGCTCTAAGATTTCAAAATCGTCATAGGGAATAAAACATTTACATTGTTTAGAATGTTCCCTTATGCTATACATATTTGTGTGTATATTTATATTATATATATATATATATAAATGATAGAACCATATAAAAAATATATATACTTGTATATATATATATATATAAATATATATATAAATAAATAAAAGATATATATATTGTATATATATATATATATATATATATATATATATATATATATATATATATATATATATATATATATATATATATATATATATATATATATATATATATAGTACGGATGTGTATACAAAGATGCGAAAAACAACGTGGAAAACTAGAAATTCTTCGCAAGTACCAACTTCTGATACCTTCGAGAGCAAGTGACGGGGAATTTGTAGAGCGTCTTGTACTGCCATCGGTATGCGATTGCGCGTCGTTAAATCATCATTACTCAATTAAGGAAGGGATGTAACGATGGCACACGGCCATTGCGGGATTAACGAGGGGATAATGGTTGTACTGATAACGAATTAAGGGTCATTACAGAACGCTGCCACCGCTCATGTCGTCCCTAACCGAACTCCTCTTCCAGACAGCCGTCCACCCTCGTCGGGTTTTGAGAACCCCAGCGACATCTGTCGGGTTTGCAGTCAGTGTCTTTATATCAGTCAGTGCCATCTTGTTAGTGGATGTTTTTTGAATGTGCAGGAAGCATGTCTTTGTCCATGTTTTGCACGAAAATATGTACATGCCTTCCCCCGTCGAAAAAAAAGCCCATTTTCCATTACAGCAGTGATTCAACTGAAATACACTCGTATTTTTCAGTTAAATGGGAAGAAAGCAGCCAGAATTAAAACTAGCTTGCCACCGTGCGAAGAAATAATGTCACCGGGTTTCACTTCTGAAAATGATGTATTCTCTTACTAAACAGAACATTACCATACCTTGGAAACGTACAATAATGTACGTCCCGGATATTTTGATGCTAGGAAAAAAAAATTAATCACAGCTCTCTAGATTAAGTTTCCTGTGATTTTATGAACTCCTTAGCACTTCCCAGTGACGGGATTGTGGAGTGAGTGGAAAAACTGTGGGATGGGGTTGTGGAAAAAGTTTGAAAGGTGGGAGGCAGATGAACGTAAGGATTGTTCACTCCTGCAACCGTCTACAGCAATATCTGATTTTGCATTTGAAATACGAAACTACACTTTTGACAGTGAAGTTGATAACTGAAGATACAGACCCATAGATGAAGCGGTAGTCTGGTATCCGAAGTAGACTGTCTTACTGGTGTACTTTAGTGCAAAGATGTAACTGTTTATAAATATAGATTGAGAGTCTTGTCAGTAGAAATTTATACACCTAAACAGCCATGGCAATATCTCGGTAGAAGACTTCAGCGATGCCGAAATTCAAGTCGCAAATAATTATTTTCTGAAAGATCACATGAAAGGCTATAAGAAATTTAAAGTTAAATAGCGAGTGGCATAAAATGCTGTACGTAAATATCTCACAGGAAACCAATGGGTTTGAAGAAGCATTACAGTGCTGCATGAGGTTTCGTTTCACGGCACCCAGAAACTGTCCTCAGACTAGCAACAATAGATTTTGTGAAATTAGGCAGGTCCGTAATTAAGCTCTAGAACAGTAAGAATAGCAATTTGTTTCAAGAACCTTACACAAATGAGAAATTAATTATGAAATTTTCAAGAAAGCGGGAACTGGAACGATATTAGAGATGGGGGGAAAGAATGTCCCTAAATATAGCACCGCGATCTATGTAGGAGCTTGGGTAATCAGACGAGAGCTTGAACCTTAGCTGGGAAAGCGAATCATTGAAAGTTGTAGGTAAAAGGCCTTCTAGTTGCCTTTTCTTCTAGTTCCTGACAAAATCACGGTGTTTAAAGCAACGAGACATGTGATTTGTCATAAGAGATGGTAGTTCTCTGTAATAGCCTGGAAAATACGACAGACAGAAGAATATGTTATGCTTCGCTGATTGGCCTTGTGTGTGTATACAGAAGTGGTCGTGAAGTTCATAACACGAGGATCTCATCCTTGATCAAGTTGTAGAGCGAAGGTGTAGCTGTGACTCCTGTTTTTATCCTTGTCTTTAGATGAAGCTATTCCCACTTTGGGGAAAAGAATTATCAATGAATACACTCCATATGTAAATATATAGCCCATTCTTCTCACTGGTTACATTAAAGACACCAGGTTGTAGTAATAATACAGTATAATAGTTCATGTTGCAGCCCTTAGGTTCGTGTAATTGTCATTACAGCCAGTGACCTTCACCCTGTGGTTAATGTGCACATTCCATACCTCAGACCCTTTTTTCATTATAAGTCCATGACTTGTGCTAGAGTAGCTCACATTGCTCATGTTAGCACATGCGTACTTTGCGTTTCTTGATTCACCTTTTTTTTTTTTCTTTCTTTTTTTGCCCTTGGATGGATAGAGACCAGAGTAATGTCATTTATAAAGGTGATCCATCCCGGGGTGAGGTATGTCTGACCTTTCTGAAGTCGCTTCATAAATGACAAAGGCAAGCACCGAGTATATTACATGACCTCGGGGGAAATTGACTTAACAGAATAAATAGACGTATAGATGTACCGCTCCCCATAAATTCTTTCCCTGCCTCTTCGTAGTGTCCCTTGTCTTAAGTTGCATGTATTCATGCACACACGTGCACACACACACACACATGCACTTGCTGAATTAACTCTATAACCAGTTGTATTTATAGTACATATACAATTTTTTTTATTATTATTATTTGTATCTCTAACCGCGTGTATTCAGGTAACAAACAAACATCTGTGGTTTGCATGCAACCTCACAAGTTCAAGCGAAGATGAAATGCATTATTACCCTAAAACAATTCACGTTGTATTTAAATAGTCTATTTATATTTTTATCTATTTAATAATTTTTTTTTTTTTTTTTTTCTGATAATTGATCTCGTCTTTCTGCATTTCTTATCTTCTGGAACTTCTTTCAAATGAACACAATATTCTTTGAAAACTGCAGTTTCAAGTTAGTGGCCCCTGTAGGCCTGCTCCGTATGAATGGGGTTTTATCTTCTGAAGAAGAATAATAATAATAATAATAACAACAACCTCATTCATGTTCTTACACATATTCACAAACAAACCGTGTACTAACATCTTTGCTCCTTCTGTCGCCAAGTTGTTCATTTTTCCGTATAATCTATTCTTGTTTGCCTTGTTAACACTGGTTCAGTCTGCTGTCAGTATCTATAAATAATTAATATAGTGGAATGAAAATGTTATCATTTGTACGCATCTGTGCAGATGACGCGTAATCGGTATTATGAACTCACATTGTTATAGTTAATGTAATGGATAATTCAGTATTCGATTTCCAGGCGAGGTGGAGTGACTTGGTCACGTTGCGTTTAGTTCTGTTGCGCATCTGCTGGCCTAAGAAAGGAATGATTTGCCACGTAACTTCATCCCGTTGTATTTGTCGAGAATGTGCCATATTCTCTACCGAGAAGGGTGTGACAGTAAAGAAGAAAATAAACAATAAACACTTGTAAGTATCACCTGTTAATTCATCGAACACACACACAAACATTCATATACATATTAATATATATATATATTATATATGTATATATATATATATATATATATATATATATATATATATATATATATATATATATATATATATATATATATATATTGTTATATAAAAATAACAAAATGTGAATGCAAGAGAGAAATCATATATGGAGATTGAGTAACAGTTTGCATTAAAATTTAAAGTACTTTAAGTACAATAAGTAAATACCAATACAACCACAAAACATTACGAAAAATAGTTGCTGACAAAGTGCACAAAAGCAAAGTTAAGTATACCTTAGTTTATCCAGACCATTGAGCTGATTAACAGCTCTCCTAGAGAGGGCTGGCCCGAAGGATTAGATTTATTTTACGTGGCTAAGAACCAATTGGTTACCTAGCAACGGGACCTACAGCTTATTGTGGAATCCGAACCACATTATAGCGAGAAATTAATTTCTATCACCAAAAATAAATTCCTCTAATTCTTCCATTGGCCGGCCGGAGAATCGAATGCGGACCCATCGCAGTGGTAGCCGAAAATGATATCGAACCGTCCAATGAGGAACTGCACAGCAACTACCCACCGTACATCATTTCATATAATACCTAAATCACCGATTATTACACCGCTTCTTAATACACAAATCACCAAGCATTACAACAACTCAACATTAAATTAACATAAACCTTTAGCATCCAAAAGTGTAGTGGCAACCACAGCTAAATCGCACAAGAAAACCTCTTAATTGCTAAACAATACTTGACCAGTTTTCTGTCTCTTTAGAAACTTCTGATACCTTCACTTGTTTGCTGCGACTCCACCAAAATCATCGTTCTGGGTCTTTATAAAACGCGAGACTTACAAGATTTACTTGCTCTAAATATTAAAACATTTCCATTTTGTTACACAATCCTTGGCGACTGCCCTGACGTCAAGCGTTACTGCCATCTGTTGTTGAAACTTACACTTTTCATACTTGAAAATATTCCTTATCTCAACCTCTTTTTACATAATAATATATCATATTCCTTAACATATATGTATATATATATATACATATATATGTATATATATATATTATATATATATATACTATACTGTATATGTATGCGTGTACTGTATGTGTTTGTGTGTGTATGTTTGATGAATTAACTGGTGATACTTACAGATGTTTATTGTTTATTTTTTTTACTGTTACACCTTTATGTATGTATATACTAGCTGACCACCCCGGTGTGTTTGGGGAAAACTGAATGACAATTGATGTTTATTGTTTATTTTTTTACTCTTACACTCTTATATCTCTCTC
>NC_089749.1:30924812-31004812 GCF_040412425.1 Macrobrachium rosenbergii
ACTTTACTGATGAGCTTTGCATGTAGGGAGTGGTTCTTTGACCCAGACCCACTCCATTAACCCTGCAGCTTAAGGATGAATGTGGCAGAAATTAATTCTTGATAATATGTATGTACTGTATATATATATATTATTATAACTTACAAGAAGTCGCTGCACAGCGCGCCTTCCCCCCCCCACCTAATTTACCCTTTGCTTATTGAGAGTAGTGTCATCGCCTCATGGCCGGTCGTAGCTGACCTAGATATCAGAGCAAAGTTATCAACATTTCGATCTGTCCTTCTTTTACCTGGAACAGATATTGAGATGACACGGATAAAAAAAAGGCAAAGATACAAGACTGGATGCTGCTCCCTAAGCAGCTTAGCTGGGCTAAGCTGCTTAAAACAACCTTTCTAAAAGCAAATTAAGCTGCCTGAATTGTCCTTCCGCAGGACACCTAGGAAGAGGCAACCGATCGCTGACCACCTGGCAAATGACACATCGTTTGCACACGGCCCCAGTTATGGTAAAAGTTTTGCATGCGGCACCGACACCCGGCCGGGGCCTTAAAAAGAGAAGAACAGGAAATCTAAGGGGCAGTAAGATGTTAGTTGTGTGAGGGGCAGTTAGTCTTGTGAGCAGTAGACGTGCATTAGTCGTAGGGGAGGCCATTAGCCATACATGCGGGCAAGTGATACATTTGCTGAGAGACCTTCCCCCCCTGTCCGACTCCTGACGACAGTCATCCTCGAGCGCATCGCCCTACGTGTGATCATCCCTCGTCATCCTTCGCCAGAGACCCGCTTCCCCTAAGGTAAAGTGCGAGTAAAGACTTTTCAGTCACAACAGTTTGCCCTTTAGAAAGTTATTGGGGTGCCAGCTCTGTCCTTATGCCAGTTTATCCAGTGCCATTTCCAGTGTCCTGTGTTCAAGTGTAAAGTGGTCATTCATTCCTCGAGCCCTTGGCGCCCCCAGTGTAGACTCGAGTCCTATTATGTATTATATTTTCCTTTACTGGCGTAATGTGTAAATCTCTCTTGCAGAGGGACCTATTCGCAGTGGACTCATCTTGGACTGTGCCTTTCCCTTAGTCAAGACTCCAGTAGAAGGATCTTCAGGCGTTGCTGGCCCTCTAACAATTTACTTACCCATTTTCACTTCTAATGCTTTCTTTTGTGAATATAATTCTTTAATTTATCCCAAGTGTTTACGTAACATTTCCTTATGAAGTAGAGCCTTCAGCTCCTTAAATCATCCCTTGTTCTTTATTTTTTTACGATTTCCCTTCACGCAAGTCAGAACTCCAAGGCCAATTAAAATAGTTTCCGTTGCCGGCCTGTAAAAATACCATAAACCCAGGAAATTAAACCAGGAAATATATATAAAAAAAAATATATATATATATATATATATATATATATATATATATATATATATTCGTATATATTTTATATATATATATATATATATATATACATTCGTATATTTTTTATACACACACACACACACATATATATATATATATATATATATATATATATATATATATATTATTTATATATTTATTTACATATAATGTATATATTGTGTGGATGTGTGCGTCATATTAAGTCACCTTGGAAGTCTTTGGATATTTAAACTAATCTTGGTACTCTCCGGCGAACTGATTAGCAAGAATATGCGTAATTTTCTCATGCATTGTCTATACATGCAGAACACAGTAGTTAGATGTAACATGAGTGTGCGCGTGCGTGTCTGTGCTTAACCTTTTCTATTGAATTTAACCTTTCCAAATATCTGCATTCACAACAGGATTCATTTGATGAGCATCAAGAAGAGAGCGTGGAGCATTCTTCTTTTCTGCGATCCATTAGGCGCTTTTTTATTAACCTGTCTGATTAATTGCAGTACGGCCGAATAGCAACGTCGATAATGAGCAGAGGAATGCGTCGCTATGCGTTCGAGCAATCATTCACAAATAGAGAGGAAATGTCGAGAGGAGGGAGGTGGAATTCCATGCAGATGAGCGGGCCGGAGCGAGGGGGAAGGGGATAATTGAAAAATGAAAAATACCAGCATCCGAGTGATCAGCTCGTATTGGCTCGGAATTTTTAATCACACCCCGGTGATTGGCCGTAGTGCTTACTGGAGAGGATGATTCCTGTGTCATTTGAAAGCACAAGAGCGTCCTTATTAATGATATTGCATTGCCGTTATATAAAATATGAAATAAATTCATGCGTGAGAATCCATTTTTTTCCTATTTTCATGCTTGTTCTATCTATATCGTTTTAATACAGGGCAGATGGCCGGGCGGCAGTGTCGACGTATATTGGATTTTAAGTAAATGGCGCGATTTCACGCGAGCCTGTTTTCAAATCACACACAAAATGTTGACTTTTGCAAATGAAAGCTGCGTCCGATTCATGTTGCGTTTGGATGGAATGCGTTAGTTTTAATGAATTTCGTTGCGTGTTTTTGTTTTGTTTTGGTGTGTCTTTAGGTGCGGCTCCTAAAAAGGGAATTATGCCAGTGTTTGGAGAAGCGGCAATGTCCAGCAGGTTCGACGGCAGAGTATGCGTCAAGTATTTCTCGTTTTGATCTAGAAAAACCAAGTGGAGCATTGCTAGTCAGGCATAAGTAACTCAGTAACCTTCAAAATAAACTTTTTTTCCTTATCTGCCATCGACAAATGGTCTCTCGTCCAACGCACTGAATAGGAATTTTAGGAAATGAACGCCACTTTTTATTGTATTGTATATTAGAGGCTCTATTGAATAAATAGTTGTTGAAGCACGATTTTTCTTAAAGCTTTTAATCTTTTTATCAATCAAGAACCATTTTATGAAGAAACTAAAGAACTCTTTCATGTTTTGGCAATATGAGACGCTTACCATTCCTTCCTTTCAGTTATACTCTGCTGAATTGCCTGGTTATCCATGCTGCTATTTGAGAATGCTGAGTGTTACCTGTTACATTAATTTATTGGCCTCACGCCTTGTGGTGGTCATGTAAGCAATCTTCAACCGCGAGTCAAGAAGGAGCTTCTGTTCCGCCGTTTCAACAATCCTAGGTTCAAGTTCCCTTGCCTGAGGGTTGTGCTCGAGCACACTTCCTTCGCTATTTAATCTCCTGTTTATTTATTTCGCCCTATTGATAAGACATGATCAGCTTTGCTTATTTTTATTTGTTATTAATTAAATACTTTCAGCTGGATTTAATGTTATTTATCATCAGTTATGCATATCATGTCTTTATAACACACATACATAAACATACGCTTACACACACACACACACACACATATATATATATATATATGTATATATATATATATATATATATATATATATATATATATATATATATATATATATATATATATAAACATTCCTTTATTCTTTCACCGTATTTTTCAAATATGGAAATTCTGCTAAGTGGAAACACTGATCAAGTTCGTGACTTTTCGGCTTAATCTTTGAGGACAAGTTATTTTCTTTAGTTTGCTGTTTTATGCACAATCAGGACTCAAGCAGGCCACTATTATATTTAATACTGATATATTGTATGCAGTCGAAATTAGGATTGCCAAAATTTATTTGGACGATGTATCAAGAAATGAATGCTTGGTGACTATATCCTTCACTAATTTTGCCTAGGAGTCATTGTTGCTTTTTCCTATTTTATCATCATCATCATAATAATCATGCCTTCAACCCCATGCGAACAAATTAAATATTCACTTTTTTCAGTTCTAAACATATACTTTTATATCGTTCTATTTACAGGCGGTCACCACTGAAAGAGGAACGGGCCACTTTTGGCCCGCAGCCATTTGGGCTGGACTGCCCTGCGTCGTGGTGTATACTCATTCTAAATCATAATGAAGTATATAATGTCAATAATTTTGTGTCAGAGAGGGTCTCGTATCTTGTTAATGTGTGTATGTGTATATATATATATATATATATATATATATATATATATATATATATATATATATATATATATATATATATATATATATATATATATATATATATATATATTATATATATATATATATATATATATATATATATATATATATATATATATATATATATATATATATATATATATTATATATATATATATATATATATATATATATATATATATATATATATATATATATATATATATATATATATTTATATATACTCGTATATATACACGTATATAATACGATTATAGCCTCGCTTATGTTTTAACTGTTTCGCAGTTGTGAAATTAAACAGAAACACTGCCTTTCACACGTCATCAATAGAGAAAAAAAGTAGACTGAACGTCGTTGTTAGAAGGCAATGAGGATATGAACTTTCCTTTGTAATGTTAATGTTATCAGCAGAATTAAAGAAAGGAAATGCTTTTTGAAAATTCTGTCTAACCTTCAACAATACTTTATTGCTTAAGTAATCAATTGCTCCAGAAGTAAGTAACAAAAAAAGCTCTCTAAGAATTTCAACACTAAATTAAAAGAGTTGTTCGAGCGCTTGCCGGTTTAAAATGTGAAGGGGGGCCAGGAACTCCGTGTATCATAAGATGTATAAGTTACTTTATGTATGTATTAACTCTTCTCAGTAAAAGATGGCTAACTATGGAAATATGACGAATACCCAAGGAAAAATAGTATGAACTGAAGACGTCGTAGCCAGGCTATTCTAGTTCATACCCAGTTTACATCAGATGATTGAAATTCATTATCTTTAAATCGTAACCAGGATACAAAATCGTTAGCTGTCAGTCATGGAAAATAGCCTTAAATAACTGTAATAAATAAGATTTTCATTGACTCATTTTAGGTTATCTAGAAATAAATATTAGAAATATCTGTAACGTGATTATCTGATTAAAATAATTGCATTCTTAAGTTTTGTAGAATCTGTTGACTAAGACGTGAAACTTTCGCTTGCGGTACATTGATACAATTAGGCAGTTTTATGTATATTTATATTATTATATTATATTATGTTATATATATATATATATATATATATATATATATATATATATATATATATATATATTTATTTATTTAGCAACACAAGTGCAGTGTCTTTCTCGATTAAGCATAAAAGAAATTCCTCATTAATATAAAATATCTTGAATAAAACATATTGAAAAATGGCGTTTCGCCAGCCATTTTTTCAAACCATATATTGTTGTGGAGTTTACCCTTATGTAAATACATTTGCATACATGCACACAGAGCCATAATGGTAGTTTTGAGAAAGAAAGCGAGAGCGAGAGATTGGATGCTTAATGACGTCAGATAAAACGCAGAGTTGGATTCAAGGATTTAATTAAATAGATCCTCGTTTTCAGATCACAAGATGAGAGACGGATTAATTTAATTGATTACGCTAATCACCCAGTCAGATTACAATTGCATTAATCTGATTGGTGCCAGAGTGATGGGATGTCGTTCTCTCTCTCTCTCTCTCTCTCTCTCTCTCTCTCTCTCTCTCTCTCTCTCTCTTTCTTCCTGGTGCTTTCCATTAACCGCACTTCTAATCTGTACACTTTTGTTGTCACGTCCTTTGCTTGGATAAATACCAGAATTCTGTTTTCACAATGAGCGATTTCCTAAAATGGGATTTGTTTAAAGATTAACAAGACAATAGTTACTGCCATGCTCAACCTTCAACTTTGAATAATGAACGAAACCCTCGTGCAGTAGACTACTACAGAATTATTCGCTTCACATTCCTGATATCTATACGGACGGTATAGAAGTAATAACTGCTGATGGTTTAGAATAGTTACGTAAGTGACCCAAGATGACGACCTGTTAGTGGATAGGTTTTGACGTTTGGTGCCCAATGGGGAGTTGTGAACCCCTTGGTGCCACGTTAAACGTTGTGAACCCTTTGGTAAGAGGAACTCCTGCCCCTATCCAAGGCCCGATGAGCTTCTTGCGCTAAGACCAAGGGGAGTAGCTCCTTTATTTACGTGATAATGCTTAGAAGTAAAACGGCAACATCAGCATATTCTGCGTCGTGTGAACTCTCCAAACGGCCGATTTCATGGGTTTTATCAGTGCATATGAACGTTTGCTGCGTTAAGAATAAAAAACAATCGGTACATGACTGTCCACACGTACAATGAAGTTTCTTCATGCCAGGCACATGTTAATACATAAAGTTATCAAGTTGGATACAGCCATAGAATCAACGTTTTAGAAACCTCGCACTAACTTCTTTGTAAGGGTCTACGGCAAAACCGTGTGTTATCAGTGTAACTCAGGTGACTCAGAATCTGTAATGACACGAAGAACTACTGGGTGAGGGTTCTACGCCTGTCCGTGACCATGAACACTTCTTCTGAGCCTGAAAAGATTTCGTCATCGACCGCTCAAAGAACTGAAGAGAGAGGATGCTGACAGTGCTGAAAGCTGGCAAGAGCACTCAAAGCGGTTTCCATGTTTATGCCACGAGCTTGCCAGTGTGTCATAATTTTAATTGGTTTCTTGCCGTATTTATTCATTCATATGTATTAGCTTTTCCCCCATTCTAGGATTGTTTATTTGTTATATGTTTTTATCATACTCTGCCTCGCCATCATCAACGTCAGTATCATTGTCGTATTTTAAGTTATGACACCTCCCCCTTCTCACTGACCCTGATACCCACCCACCACGTCCTCTCCCTATCTAATCCCCCATAATATACGAAATTCAATTACCTCCCAACCCCCCAAAACCTAACATGGCCATATAATACATCTATTACATTAGCCCATAATACATCCCCTCCGTTTTCCGAAGTTATCCCTTCAGGGGAGACCCCCTCCCCTTCCGACATCCCACCAACCAACCAACCAACCAACCTCCTCCTCCTCCTCCTCCTCCTCCTCCTCCTCCTCCTCCCTCCTCCTCCTCCTCCTCCTCCTCCTCCTCCTCCTCCTCCTCCCTATACCAGAGTCCGTTACCAAGGAACCAGTAGCAAATCGCTGCACAAATAAACTCGTCAGAATTATGTTTGCTTTATAGTATGTCTTGCTATTTATTTCGCGTGTCTTTGCTTTGTATTTATGTGTATATATATATATATATATATATATATATATATATATATATATATATATATATATATATATATATATATATATATATATATATTTATATATGTATATATCTTATATATATATATATATATATATATATATATATATATATATATATATATATATATGTATGTATGCATCTTGCCGATACAGTAAAAGCGAGAGTCATAAGATATTGGGTACATATGAGTGCACACATATAAAGTACGTGCATTTAAAATATTCCGTATTCAGTGTCAACACTTGAGTGCATAACTCTTAACTATACAATAGTATCATTGCTTTATAATAAGTTATATATATTGAAGCTATGTGTGTTAAGTATACACACACACACACACACACACACACACATATATATATATATATATATATATATATATATATATATATATATATGTATATATATATATATATATATATATATATATATATATATATATATATCGATTTTCAAGTCTCGTAAGGAGAGTTTGTGTCCAAATAATTAATGGGATCTTTCCTATAAATATATTTTTGGATTTACCGAATGCGGAGCCTTTATATTATCTAAGGAACGAGCATTGACTGTTTCTCATTCATTCGACCTTTTTGAACTCTGTGTTGTTTAGGTATTGCTTAAGGTAATAAGGTTTTATTTCAGGTTAAGCAGGTTGTAGTGAGAGTGCTAAAGTTAGCAAATCTTTATAAAAAAAAAAGATAGAAATCATAAGTATGGTTGAAGGTAATCGATTTCCACTCTTCGTTCATTAATGATGATTGCAGTTTCAATTCTGTCTTCCTTGAAATTCTCTTTATACAACAGCCAATCTCTGGTGCCTTTTCTCCTTTTTATTCTTTTAGTTGTCCTTCCAGGCGGGGACCGCCTTCAAGACAGAATACTGTGTTCGTCTTACTAGCGTGCCTGACTGTAGTTTTCGCTCTGTTCGTCTGTATGGCCGTCAGTGTGTCTGTCATTAGTACCTTACACAGCTGAAGGGATTTCAGTCAAGCTTGATACAGGGAGTTAAGTATACCTTAGTTTTACCAGACCACTGAGCTGATTAACAGCTCTCCTAGGGCTGGCCCGAAGGATTAGACTTGTTTTACGTGGCTAAGAACCAATTGGTTACTTAGCAACGGGACCTACAGCTTATTGTGGAATCCGAACCACATTATAGCGAGAAATGATTTTCTATCACCAGAAATAAATTCCTCTAACTCCTCATCAGGCAGCCAGGGGGATTGAACTCGGCCCATCGAGTGACAGTCCGAAGCTCAACCGACTCGGCCAACGAAGGGCTTTTGATACAGGGAAAATCATCATGCATAGATGGTCATGGAGATCATCCGCTTATTCCGTCTTTCTGTTCTCCAGTCTGCTCTTGTTTGTCCTTTTATCAAGTAAGGACTTTGCCCAGTCTGTAACCTTGTGACCTTGAAGCGGGCCTTCATACTTGAAGTAGTTACTACTGGAGCCATTCATGTTTCTGCAAACGATCTTTTCCTGAGAAAATTACTGTAGTTATAACTTTGAAAGAACCATGACGGGGTCTTCTACAACATTTCAGCAGTCTGAATGCCTTTTAAGAGAAGCTGGTTTGGGTTCAGTAGTAGACATGTATTGCCAACAGAAGATCCAGGTCGGCTCGTAGATTTTTAAGGTTGACCGAATGTGTTGGTTTGCAGTGGTGGTAGGGTGGGATGGGGTGGGAATGAGTGTTGGAAATTATAACTCATGAATTCTTTAGTCTAGATATAAGATTATTAATGCATTTTGTCAATTAGTGTCAAATTCTTATATATGTGATTACCTGTAAACGACTGGTCACATTTTGACACTCAGAATATGGGCAAGGAATAATTCATCGCTCATACAAATGCTCGCTATTTGTAGCGGTAATATATTTGAAACTCAAATTCTCGGCTATGCAGTACGTGGGAAGTGAACTGTCAAAGATGAATATGTTAGTGGTGAACTGTTAACAACGGAGTAGCTGTAGTTTCGTGGCGGTGGGGATAGAGGGGCGGGGGGCCGGTATTCTATTTGAGGTGACCTGTTGTCCGAGGACTGTGGCAGAAAAAATATATGATATGAGGCTAATTTTTAATGTAATTTATAGGCAGTGTCTACGATGAAAATTGTAATCACCTGAACTTTCAGCAGCAATTATATTAAAGATGAACTGTCAACAGTAACATACATATATGCAATGAGATGTCTTCAATGAAATCTGTAAGCGGTGAACTGCCGTCTAGAAAATGTATCTGCGATGAAATGTCGGGTATGAAAAGTATTATCGATGGACTGCCGGCGAAGATTTTGTTTCAGTAATGAACTATCGTCTATAATATTTGTTATTGATATGTCCTGATGCTGAAGTCACAGGTATGAAGCATGTTTGTGATAAAATGCCAACCATGGAACTTACAAGTTCTAGGAAAGAAAAAACACTAGCTGGCAACTGTCGGCGGGTGAATGCTCGATTAGCAATGAGGAATAGACGTTCATTGTGAGATATTGGCGATTTGTAAACTATTCTAACAGTCAAAATTCGGGAATAGAATTTAACTTAGACTTCATGTCTGCAATGACATTTATCGGTGACTTGTCACTAACTGAAATGATTAACAGTGAATTATTGATCATTAACTGATTTTGTTATTTACTGTTGACTGTGAATTGTGTACAGTAAGTCATGAACTGCTGATGAAATGGGATAACAGTGATTTCCGAACTATGATACGTGATTTTGGAGAACTGCCCCCTGTAAATTTATTAATAATGATTTACTGTCAGGTAAGAATGCAATAGGTGTGAATTATGACTGAATGCGCTGCAACGAATTGCTGGCGTTAAGCTGCATCAGAAGTGAAATGACCGTGGTGAGATTTATTAGCTTTTGACCACATAAACTGTGAACTGTTAATGATTATACCATTAATGATTAATTGCTGGCATTGAAATGTATTAATTTAGCGAATTATGAGCAAATATGAATTAATTATGACGATCTACCTGCTGAAATACATTACTGACGACTTGTAAAAATGGCACGCATTACCGGTAAGCAGTTGGCGATGGAATTAATAACATTGAACTGGTGACGAAATAATAATAATAATTATTATTATTATATTAATAATAATACTAATATGGATACTTAACCCCACAATAATTAAAATGGCCTTCCTACGTATAGTGCGCAGATCTTGTAGGTTGATCTGACCAGTGAGGCCGAACATTGTAACATTATCGGTATTTTGACATGAAGTATGTGTATACACATACAAACTCTCCCGCCTCTCCCCCCCTTCACACACGCACACATATATACATATTGATAGATAAAATAGTTTTGGTTGTATTTTTACAATCCAGCAGGAATAAACACCAACAGAGACATCCGCAGAAAATCTACAGTTCGGGATGAATGGCATTTAAATCAGTGTCCTGGAGATACTTGAGAATTATGCAAATAATGCAGCCGTTTAAGGAAAGGAAGTTGGCGTCAGGGCGAGATGGACTGATCCGTCATAAATTTTATCGGTTTCTCCGTACTTTTTTTATTTATGTGAACTGGACGTATGCTTATTATATTTCATAGGGGAAACTAATGTTTATATATCAACCTGTCTACATATATATATATATATATATATATATATATATATATATATATATATATATATATATATATATATATATATATATATATATTATATATATTTACGAGCCAATACCCTGGTATCCAAGGCCATACATGTCAGACCAGTCAATGCTCATTATTATTCCCGGAACTTTTCAAAGACTACTTATTGATGTTGTTTATAGGGTTTGTTAGCACACTTTTAAGAAAAGTAAATCAAGTATAATTGAATGGTGGGATTTGCACAGAGAGTAAAAATAATGTTATCCTCAAATCAGTAGACATTACCGCAGTATGGGAAGTCATTGCCTATGAGATAGACAATCAGACGATGACTAAGTTGCATATAAAACTCACATAGGATCCAGTCCCTTGATTTATGTTTTCATAAAATTCAAAATACTTAAACTTCTAACATGCTCCTTCTTCCCAAGAGAAAAGAACAGCAGGACAGGCACACTCTGAAACATTTCAAACACAATTGCACAAATACTCAATAAGCTAATAGAGAAGAGGGAGAAAGTTTTGGATAAAACCTAATGTTTTTGAATCTGCTACATTAACTCAGTGAGGAGAATTGCACAAACATGAATATCTTACATCATTACCAGCGTCCAAGTGAAATAAGTATTATACAATTAAATTCTTCAAGCAAGCATGGCTGTCAACATTCTGACACTCTTCAATGTTCCACTAACATACCCGTCATTAAATCACATGGATCTATTGTCATGCTCTTATACTAATATCAAGGGGACCCTTACCTGAATATCTTCAGTGTAAGAGCAGAGTAATGCTGAAATGCTCCTTCACAAATGACTGACCATCTATGAAAAGTACAAAGTTGCCGGTTGGGGTCCTCTCTATCTTGCTGACTTGAGAGGCTTCAAGAGGGCAGCACCAGAGGTGGATGATAAATTCAAAGATGGGAACTTCGTTGTGCAAACGTTTAAACCAGGTGTCAGCTAATCAGGCCAAACAATATTGAATTTCTCTATTTTCCAAGGCAAAGATTCGTTATGCGATACTCCATCTAGAACGCTGGACATTCAGTCTGCAGCAGCGCTTGCAAAATGCAGTTTGGCATCAGTGGTGTCACAGGGAATGATAAAGCAATAGACAAGTTATTTTGTCAAATGCACAGAACAATCTTTCATCTTTCAAGATGTTGATATTGTAAGGAAGCATATTAAACAGCTGAAAAGATTTTATGGTTTTAAGAATGCAAACTGCTTCACTAGAACCAGAAGGATATAAAGAGGAAAGTATAAGGATGCCCTACTTGTTTCACTTGCAACGGAAGACAATGTAACCAAGTGATGCGGTCAGTGATATTATAGCATAAGACTGAGGGAAGCAGCACCTAGTAGCAAGCCAGTCAGTGACTGGTTGATGGAAGTCCACAATTCTTTTATGCCCCCAGAAAGCATTGCTAAAAAGCTTTGCTGATGAGTATGAGACAGCAGTCCTAACTTAGCAGAGCGCACTGAAATCCATCAAGGCCGGCTGGAAGTTGATTCAGTGGCTACTGAATGTTGTCGCTACTGGCCGGTTAGTTCACTTGAAGCCTTGGAGTCTATCTTGAAGCACAAGGTTGCCTGTGTGCCACTGCCTTTGTCCAAGCAAAGTTGATCAAAGTTAACTGTAATTGCTGTTGTTGGTTTCTTTCTACCGTTTGTAAACAATAATTTATTTTTCCTTTCCTGTCAATTTTTATCTACAGAGATTAGTTCTGGCAAATAATGCAATGGTTAACGGGCTTTTCTGTAAAAAGGGATTTATGATGTACTGTATTTCTGTTTAAGGCAAACATGGTGAACATGGTATTCTTGTCCAGAGTTCTATTTGATGCCAAATATGGAATTGTAGGATATACGGGAAATGTAGATGGAATCTTTTTAACATATGCAAGCAAGGAAAATAAGATTTTGGGGGACGGGTCGCAGTTAAGATAAGAAGAGTTCTCATACAACATTACTCAAACAATGAGCCAGTGATTGAACAAATAGACTTTGATTCAGTTCTTTCCAGGAAAGAAACCCAAGGAAAAGTATTTAAAAAATGGGAACTATACTCTTGATGACAGGTGAACCGGTTTCCATAATTGCTGATAGACATTAGTGTTTGAATTACGTTTTCAACAAAGAAAAACGAAAAATTGGTCGGGAGGGTACACTGAGAAAGATGAAGAAAGATCATCGTGTCGATGAATTGACTGAATTATGGTGTCCTAAATATGTATGTATGTATGTATGTATATATGTATATATATGTATATATACACATATATATATACATATTTATGTATGTGTATGTATGCATGTGTGTATGCTTGCATAGATTTTCATGCAAGTAGCTAGCCTTACAGAATACCATGGCAGTAACTTGCTACATCCATACTCAGATTTGGGAAACAGTGATGAAGCTCTGCATAAAATATGATAACTTCGACATAACAGCCTCACAACCACTCACTGTACCTGCACAGAACATTCATCAGAGAACGTCGACCCTGGTTAGACTGATATTGTTGTTGAGCTCAATGTTGCAGCTTGACTCTCCCTTCCCTCCTTGTTATTTCATTTTTTTCTGATATTTCTGTGTATTCGTTAGACCATCGCAAGACAAATATTATTTAAAGAATATATATATATATATATATATATATATATATTATATATATATTTTATTCAGTGAGCTAGAGAAGGTATTAAAACACGTTGACAGAGCACTATCAAAATCGCATAGGTAAGTGATACAGAAAATTTTGAGTGGTTACTAAGTTACCCCAGTGGCAGTAATACATGAACATAAAACTATTATATAACAATATTGTTTAAAAACTAGTTGTGTAGAAATGTCATTTACCAGTACAGTACAGTACGTGCAATTTGTACATCCTTAGGCTGTTGTTGATCAAGTCTGGACGATTTTTCTTAATGTACATGATTCGATAATGTTTCGTTTTATAATGTCTTTAACAGTACATGAACTCCTTTTCATTTGTCTGTAAGAGTACATGAACTCCTTTGCATTTTTCCGCTTGATAGCGGGTTATATTCATTCGTGCGCTGAAATAAACTGCTGGTTGTATTTCCTGTTCGAAGATCATTATGTTGGTCTCATCGTATTTAGAGATCCTAGCCACTCTGTTCCACGTACTTTTTATTGCACTGATTGCAATTGATCCCATTTATACAACCATCATTTTGTAGATGGGAATTCCTGATAAATATATTCTTAAGTGGAAAGTTCTTAAAATTGACATCAAAACTGAGTGGTTTCAGCAGTCCAGGGGTGGCCATGAATTGGTTATAGCACGGTAAAATATATATAATAAAATCTCTTTCGGGCACAACTTCATAAGGAGTTGTTCTTGCTTTTCAAAAAGCTCTGTCTATAAAGTCACATGGGTATCTAAGATTTGACGCAATCTCCTACTTTCCCAAGCGTCCTTAAAAGAAAAAAAGAAATCGTAGGGTAAATTTGTTTAAATCCCCCTCCAGCTCCAAGGCAACTTTAGACATGGCAGGCTCAAGCGATAAATCGTAAATGTATATACTGATATATATATATATATACATGCATATATATATATATATATATATATATATATATATATATATATATATATATATATAAATAATGTATGTGTATGTACTGTATGGATGTATATATATTTATAATTGTATATATATATATAAAATATATACATGTTGATATTTGTATATTTATATACGTATATATGTGTGTGTCCTTGTGTATGTGAAAGAGAGAGAGATAGAGAGACAGACAGACAGAAACGAAACGAAACACAAACATACTCACGCACTCCTCCATTCGTGAGACTTTTCCATTCGAATCCCCGTCTCTTACCTCACCTTCCCGAGTCTCTTTGGTGGTAAATGAAGCAGAAACGCCCGGCGACATACACCAGCGTAACATAATTATAGTAATGCGCCAAGGGACGGCCCTCGCCATCAAACGCCTTTAGAAACCGGGGATCTCTAATGAGGGTGAAGATTGAAGAAGAAGAAGAAGAAGACGAAGGAGGAGGAGGAGGAGGAGGAAATTAGGACGAAGGGTTGAAGGATGGACATTAGGAAAGAATAACAAACCAGTAACTGAAGAACTAAGAAGAAGATGGAAAAGAGAGATAGGAAAAGAGCCAGGAAGTAGAAAGTGAATGGGAACTAGGGGAAGAAGGAGTGGAAGACAATGGAGTTGAGGTAAACGGTTTCAGTAGAAGAAAAGAACGAAAAAGAATACAGAAAGGTCAGAATAGAAAGAATAGAGAGGTATTTCTTATTTGTGGAATACAGAAAACGATTTGATTTAAAATGAAACTAAGTACAGTTTCCCCAAATTTAATCCATAGCTGAAAGAGTTAGTGCCTGATAAATACATTTACACTCATGCAGACAAACACATTTATGTATTATATATAATATATATGTCTGTGTGTGTATTCTCGTGTATGTATGTATATATATATACATTATATATATATATATATATATATATATATATATATATATATATATATATATATATATATATATATATATATATATATATGAGTGAGAGAAAGAGAGGGAGAGAGATGGATTTGTAATATGACCCAGTGGGTTACCTTTTTTATTTAATTAGCAGAGCGTCTTCTTACCAGTCTGTAGATATTGGTTCACTTTCTCCTAATGAATGACTCATTATGTTTCAGCTCTCTGATTGCGTGTTGTGAGAATGCTGTGGATTAATACTAATATGGTTGTAAAGGACTGTTTTCAGGTATTGATGTTTTTTACTTACCACTGTTATAAGTACTACTAAATACGGAAACTGTAATTATTCTTATTTTCATTAAATTTTTGCATCACTAAAAGAATACTTTGATGTCCTTATTCATTTCTCATTTGTTTTCGTCGTCCGGTGAGGGACTTTTTGCTTTTATTCGTGACAGTGAATGCTACCCTCGTAAGCAAACTGCAGCGCGTTGCTCATTCTTTTGTGATAGGGAATGGGTAGTTGTTTTTACATATTTATTTTTAAAAAGATGCTCCATGGCCCCTTCTATATTTCCTTGTATTTTTCCTCATTTTTCATGCCAGCCTTGTGCTTTCTACCCCTTTTTACGCTGGTTTTTTATTTTTTTACATTTCATATAGCAAGCGACATATCTTTCGCTTCGTCACGGATATATATATCCTGTTCTTTAAATTTTACCATTTTTATTAATTATATTAATAATATAATCAGCCTGCATTTATGTATGTTCATAGAGAAAGTAGGATGAAGGTAGAGGCATGCATAAAGAAGCAGAGAGAACGTAAAAGAAGAGAATAAGAGGCATAGCCTACATGGCAGGAGCAGAGAGAGAGCACGAGGAAGAGAAGGGAAAAATTACCAATAACAGCGAAATACAATTATTCCTGCTGGAAATGAAACAACGGAAGAGGAATAATTATATTAGGAGCAATCCGTCGCAGTTCATTTGCCGTAAATTTTGAAGAACGGAAGTGACGCCAGAGGCACAAATGCAATATGTTTATAGAAACGTAAGAATTAAAGGATTCCAAACTAAAAGGAAATGAATTTAGATGCAGGAATTACTGCCGACTTTCCGTCAAGAGAGAGAATGTTAATATACATCAGGATAACTTGAACGAATACCGTGTCCATAAAATATTCTTTGCTATGGTTTGACAGATGTTGCCTTTGTTGTAACTGGCCGTATGATCTTAACAGAAATGTTACTGAGTTCTAAAAACTATCAGTAAAGGATACTGGTTTATAGTTTATACCATGGTGGTTGGTGACAGGAATATATGTAGATGAGCTGCCAGTCATTAACGTTCGAGTTTTCACTGAAAATAATGTGAATAGCTTCATTCTCATTCTTACGTACAAACTGTCGTATCAAGAGACCTCGGTGTAAATGGGTTGCTGAGAAGATGTAAATTTCCCCAGAGGTTCAGTTAAGTGATCTGTTACTGCTCTTGCGTGAGAATTTGAATCTTCTACTACACCTCTTTGATCTGTGAAACGGGTAGGACGAAAAAATGCAGTTTCCATTATAAATAGTTTTTAAATTCGTGATAATGCAAAGAAGCTTCAGAGACTGGTAAAAAAAGTTTGTGAGAAAGTTGGAGGTGATTGGTGATAAGAATAAGTTAATGTCAACAGCCAGTCGCATGTAGGTTTTAAGAGTGAATAGTAAGATAATTGTAGGATTAGAGGAGAGAATAATCACGGAATTCTTAGTGATCCAAGGAAGGTGTCAGGGTCTTAGCAAAAGCGGTGGGAGGAAATGTTAGTGGCTATGGAAGTAGAAGCTGGAATGTAGGATGGGATGTCCTAGTGAATTTCTTTTATGAAAGTAAGTGTGGAACTTGAAAGAACGAAAAGAAAATGTTGAAATTAGAGCAGGTAAAAAGGGTAGCACATGCAAAAAGGCGTGTCAGTGAGTTTTGTGATAGTTTGGTCGTGTGGAATTAATGGAGGACGATAGGCTTATGAAGAAAGTTGGTGGTTCGGGAGAGTCTGGAGGAGAGAGGAGAGGGAGATCAAGAAGCGCTGGCTTGTTAAGATGACGTGGAAGAGTTGTTCAGATTGGAGGGACTTTAATATTATTGTCAGGAAGCTCAGTAGTGCATCCAAGGTTGAGATACTAATGCTTGGGAAGATTTCACCAAAGGGGCTCAGTGCTGATTCGGTAGTTAGAGGATTGATGTGCAAACAACAGGTATCTTGTGTATTCTTTGAAACTATTCCCTGTCAGGGAGAACTGCATGTACACTAACTCTTTGTTTAGTTGTACTTTCAATATAACTGACAATATAGTCTCCTGAACCACCGTTAATTCATAAATAACAGAAAGGTACCATCTATTGATAGAAAAATGTTAACTATTTTCTGCTCTTGTTGTTATTGTTAGCTTAATATACCTTATGCCAGCGTGAGCCTCTGCTCGTACGAGCAGCTCGTAAATATTAACCGAAAAATCCTTTACCCTATTTTCGAGTTTTTTAAATCTTCGGGGTTACCCTAAAACGGAATTGTTTTAATGATCAAAATATTGCTAACGTTGAGAACTGCGGACTTTCGATCATCCTGCTTGAGTCTTCAGTGGTGCCATAACAAGATACCCACATGCTCAGAGATGATCGTTATTACTCTGTTTGAGCCAGAAATTGGTGCGAGGCTGGCAAACGCACCCCTTATGTGAATGGAAATTTTTTCAGCCTCTTGAACCACTCTTCAGGGGTAACAGCTGCGAACTGAAAAACAAAATTACGCATGCTTGGAAGGAGAGCTGCATTCTCGACATGAAGATCATTTCTTCTGTCACATACATAAACGCAGATTGTTGAGTACTTCTGGACACAAATTATGGCATATGATAGGCTACGTATCGCATGCATTGATGATTAGTTTGCGCTTAAAACTTTTGCTACAAAACGGCTCCTTGCACTGAATGGTTAGGCACCCCCCCCCCTCTCTCTCTCTCTCTTCTCTCTCTCTCTCTCTCTCTCTCTCTCTCTCTCTCTCTCTCTCTCTCATATTCTTTCTTACAATTCTTATTATTCTTCGCTCTACCCACCCCTAGTACTACTTGACTACCCAAGTAGTGATCCACAGCCAATTATGCAAAGACAAACCTCGTCTCTCTCTCTCTCTCTCTCTCTCTCTCTCTCTCTCTCTCTCTCGTGCCTTCTTACTCCTATTTCACATCCCTTACTCCTATCCTCTGTCCCCCTCTCCCCTCTTTCCTTGTCTCCTTATAAAACACGCCTTCCAAACCCACAATCTATCCACATTACAAAATCCAAAAATCAGATGTCGAAAATGCCAAGCAACTCAGTCGTCTAAGGCTCAAAATCCTTATCTTCCTAACGGTCACATCGACCGTTGGACACTGCGGGAGACGGGTCATCTTGGCAAGGGCCTCCAGACATCCAAGAACTGCTGAAGCAACGCCTGGAAAGAGATTGAATATTATGGACTTCCAGAGACATTCCCCTAAGGCTCATTTTCCTACATTATCTCACGGAAAGTTAGCCTAATTGAAGTTATGGCCCCAGGAGTTTAAGTTAAAAAAAATTCGCTTTAATATTCCAAACATTTGACTTGGTTCCAATTGGAATATTCCCTCATTTTAGGTGAATGCTCAGAATTAGATTAAAGGATGAAAGATCATTTAAGTCCTGACATCTTTTTTTCGTCTTCTTCCTCGTCTTCTGGTTGAGGCTGCACTTTATTTCTTTCTTCTCCGAAACCTTTATAAGGACATTTTTTCTTTTAAACATATGATAATTAGGACATTATCCAAGTATCCGTTTAGAGTTAAAAGACGGTTGGAATTTTAAAGCTTTTTTCTTCTTCAAGTTCTCTTATGTATTTCATAAGAAGGTGAGATACAGTATGAATACACATCTTGTACATGGGAGCATCTTTGACAGCATCAGATCACTCATCAGTCTTTTTCAGGTGTTGCTGCCTCTTTGTGCGCTAAGGTCATTAGTTCAGTGTATTGTGTTCTATTCCCGTTCAGCACTGGCTACACGCTTGGTTCTTCTTATTATCTTGATCATACATTTTCTTTATGGGTTTTTCTTTTGAGAATTTCTCCACAGGTCCAGACCATTTCTTAGGCAATTAATTTAAATAGGCTCGTAATTTTTAAGATTATATCAATACGTTTGAGCTTGTTTGCTTTTTTAAGTAATATATCAAAGCTAAGTAAAATAAGATGGAATTCATGTTGAATGTCTATAAGAAAACAGAAAAGTATGGGAGACATAAATAGAGAAATAAATTGTTATTCAAGGAAACGCGGATTGATGAACCCGGAGATTTCGTGTTAGGTTTAACTTGATTCACCCGCCAGGAGAATAGTACATCAAGACATTTGATTCTGGGTTTTTATTTCAGCCTTCCCTGTACCAACATAGGCTCTTGCTCAAAGGCAAGGTGTTCAGATGATAAGGCGTTAAAGGGAATCGTGAACTTTTGATTAACGACCGTAAGAAATAAATTCATGACATGAAAAAAGTTTAATGGTAAATTTAATGCGTAAATTTAACCCATAGAAATTCCATAAGAATCATGATGATGGAGCTCATGCCAGCAGTTATTCTGAGAGATAAAAGGTTACTTAACTTTTGTATTACAATTTGTGGGTCGCTTGCAGTGCAAGCCATACTAACAATGACAGTATGCAATAGGTTGCGTTTGGTACACGATTCTCTCGCTCCTGTTATAAGCCTGTTATAGTTTCACCAGGTTTAACGTTGAGCCTTTTGTGCTGAATACATTGCCAGTCGTGGGATAGTGTTATATTTAAATGTATATCACATCGGCAACATTCATATCCGTAAAAAATTATTTGTTGTGTGCTTCATCGCAGAACAAATAGACTGTTACGGCACAGTATTTGAGTTAATCTGTATGCAAGTATTCGCAGAATATATGAATATTAGCGAATGCACTGTAGATATATATATATATATATATATATATATATATATATATATATATATATATATATATATATATATATATATATATATATATATATATATATATATATATATATATATATATATATATATAATGTTACAAACGACAAGTAATGTCTGATAAAGTATTCAGTATATATATATATATATATATATATGGTATATGATAAATATATATATATATATATATATATATATATATATATATATATATATATATATATATATATATATATATATATATATACATATATATATATATATATATATATATATATATATATATATATATATATATATATATATTGTTACAAGTGGCGAGCCATGTTCTAATAAAGTATTCATTACTGTTTAGCCTTGCTATTAAGTGGCTGGTTACTTGTAAGGTAAGAGGGAGATGAAGTGGAAGGTCGCCAGTGAGACCAAGATGATACAATTCTAGAGGTTTATTCACACAAAGAACAGATCGAAAATTAAGTAAAATTAATTTACAAAGGGGCTGACAATTAATTACCAATAAATTACATGGGAAAACATATACAAGTACAGCTAAATTACAAGGGGAAATAGATCCAAGCACAGCTGAATGATATCCTAAATTTGCACAATTAATTTCATTATGGGCAACAGAGTTTAATGTGGTTACATGGGCTCCACAACAGAGGTGACATAGTGGCAAATTGAAAACGGGATTGCGAAGGCAGTATTCAATCGCACACGTAACAGCGTTTCCTGAAATGCAGAAAGAGGCTCGGTTGAGTATTAAAATTAACATGCATAGGCCTATCGTATGAAATGGACAAAGTCTAAGGCTGGAGGAGGCACTTAAATTCAATTATTAAATTCGGTAAAGGTAATTTATAAGGCAAGGGGACGTCAAACCACCAAAACGCAAGGCGTAGGAGAGTCACAAGAAAGGAAGACTTCGAGATGGGAAGTCGAGAGAATAACAGAAAATAGAATGGGTGAAACCCGCCGCCCCCCATCAGACACGTACTTGCTTGACTTATGATATGACCTCATAGCTAGAAAGCAAGGTTGACTTTCAGTTAGCTCTGTAGTGCAGCAGATAATTGCATATTTCATAAGAATCGTTCAGATAGTGGAACAAGCATGAAATTTCTGGCACAAGTGCTCTTTTTAAAGTTCCCCATCAGAAAAAAGGGCGCTGGCCACGCAAAATTTAATATGGCGGCCAAATTCCAAGATGGCGGCCAGTATCGACAGATTTTGGCTAATTTTCACTAGAATGGCATGTATTTGCTTCTAGCAATATGGTAAAGCTCTTCCATACTATTTCTTGTGAATATTATGTTTCGTAGCTTCTCAGTACAGTTTACCTTAAATATGGGGGGCTGGTATAGTTGCAAGAAAAGGTAGAAACAATACCAGAATGAGAAATAATGCCTGCTCAACATTATCGCTTTGGCATGGATCTTGGTTTCGTGGTTTTAGATCCTAATGAGGCTACCCTTTCTGAATAACTCATCAATTTTGAAGGAAAATTAATAAATGTAAAAGAGTGTATGTCTGCACACAACCAGGCATATCAGACATCACTGCTGTGTAACCTGTACGGGGTTCAGTGCCATAATCCAGCTTACTAATCCTGTGTCTTAGACTAGTAGTTGTAGTATAGTTTAGTTTAGTGTCCCAAATGCTTTCTAACAGCCCCAGACCAGCTATAGTTAGATAAATGCACCTGAATAGACAGGATGTGCCAGCGCGAGAGCCGGCAGAACAGCGGTATGGGGCTGTACATGATGGTTCAAATATGTACTTACCCGGATGGTGTACAGATCACACGGACTTAAACACTGGATGAATGATCGGGCTAGGTGTAGGGAGACCGAACCTAGTTGAATCCCATACAGGAATGTGCTTTGTTTAAGGTGGTAAAAGGATAACCCCTCGGCCTTAATCAAAAGTGAAATCATGGCAGAATGTGATGCCAATCCAATATTGAGTAGCAGAAAACAAACTGAGTTTGTGTTGTCTTTGTCAGAAGGACAAAGAGGTGAGCACTGATATTCGCCCAAGTCATCATGTCCTAGACCATGATGGGTACACAATGCTGGCAAGGAACATTCCCATGTTCAGTGAAATTAATGAAATGCCATTGATAATGGATCCAGCAAGGCTGATGAAGGTGATGGCAGAGGCCACTCTCAGAAAAAATGTGCAGCAAATACCATGTGAACTTCGTCGCTTGTTGTTTAACAACACTAAACTGACCGTGCAAGAAAGCGACAATCCAATGACCAGACCAGCAACACTGAGACTAGTCGTGCAAAACTGCGCCGAACCAGTCATGACAATGAAGTTTGCATTTTCAGAGAAAGTGGCACCTGCATCTGATCTCAGACAGGCTAGTACTAAGGGCCTTGACTTGAAATTGCGTGAATGTGCAGAGATACTTAGCGATGGCAAGCTCCTTGTTGTTGACTGGTGGGGATGTCATTGCACAGGAGTTTAAGTATCACTATGCCTGTCTTGTGCCCTCATAACAGAAAAAGGTCCTACCTGGAGGAGCCTTGAGAAAGACCAAGGTAGCACTGAGTCAGAATCAGATGTGTATCCACTAGTTCTTGTCAGAACTGATGACATACATTGTTGAAAACAACCTTTGTTCAGATGATCCAGTCACATTTCGCTGCAGATATTTGCCACCTCTACCAACAACGTCTGGAACAATTAGGTGTAGAGTCACCAAGTGTAAATTCCACGAGACTCAAAGACAAACTTCTGGCAGAAATTCCAGAACTTGAGGCTCATAAATCTGGCAGAGATGTATTACTTGCATTTCAAAAGGATGTGAGAAAAGCACTTGCTCAATCATCTGATCTTTCAGAGGCAGTTATCATTGCTAAAGCAGCAAATATTCTCAGAAAGTCTATACTTGATCATCAGTCACGGTTTGATGGCACATTTTCTGAGGCTTGTGTACGAAATTTCAGCCTCCTCTCCTGCTCCAGTTTGTAGGATGGTTGAGCATGGGGCTGACATCAAGTCACAGTTACGATTTGGAGCATCAAAGTCAGACCAGGCCATTGCACAGCTCATGCAGTCCAATCATACTCCTGATACAAAGAGGAGCAACAACTCATAGACACTCCAAAGACAGAGAAACACCATTCCCAGTCTACATGGGACTTCAGTCTATGCCAAACCAGGAAGAGAAACCTGGTTGAAATGCTACATCAGTATGGCCTCAGTATCTCTTATGACAGAGTACTGAGGTCTTCACAGTTAGAGATGCCAGTTAGCAAATATGTGAGGAGGGTGGTCTGTCCCCCAGTACTGGTGAAAAGGGTTGTCACCACTGCAGTGATGGACAACATCGACCACAACCCATCTGCAACCATTGCCACTACCTCCTTCCATGGAACTAGCATCTCCATTTCAGCACCCCACCAAGGAGAACACTGGACAGGAAAGACAGCAACTAAAGTTTGCACCTGAGAGTGAGGTCGGTGCCTGAATTGCCGGACACATTCACAAACATCTCACCAGCCCCTTTTCAAACAAAGAACCCTGTGCTACCAAACACTGCAATACCAAAGCCACCCACAGATATCTTGGGGCCAGCTGCACTGGAGTATCAGTGGCTAGACAAGGTCATAGTCACCCAGGAAATAGGGATGATGCAGTGAATCTGATTGTGTCAGCCTATCACGCTTCAATGAAGAGAAGCCCAGAATTTGAAGTAACCATAACTTCATTGCTTCCTCTCCTGCGTGATCAGGCTCATTCTGTTGCTACGATCAAACACGGTGGATGCAGAAAGTGCAGGATGTCACTGATTTTTCTGAACCCCGCCAGATACCCAGCATCACAGCTGATCAGCCAATCTATGCCGTAGCAAAGCAGGCAGAGTGCGCAGTGGCCTGACTGGGGTATGGCGCGAAGACAAGTATCTGGTAATGCTTGGTGGTTCGCACATTGAGATGGCAATGACATCTCTTGGTACTCTTCTTCATGGCAGTGGTTGGACAGGAGCTCTGGTGAGGCAGGAGCGTTTACCTGGAACTGCAGTAATCCTTCCTGTCAGCTGCAGTGTAACCAGGACACGGCAGATGCACTAGGTTACAGCCTCTAGTTTGTACAAACTCCTGAGGACAGCATACACTGACTACTGTGCTGAGAAAGCAAACAACAATGAGCAGGCATTAGAGTTTGAGGAGTGGTGTGACCTTCGAAGACAGCAGAGTCCACAGTTCCACTTCTGGCACATGGTGTTGTCTATGGAACTTGTGATATTCCTACTGATCAGGTCCTTCCGTGAGGCCAATTTTGTCCTCTACTGCCATTGCATGAGCTGATACCCTACTTCTTTCCAACAATAATACAAACTATGCTCGTTGGCTGCCTATTCACCTCAGGGACATGCTGTCTCTAGAGAGTTCACACCCAGAGTTGCACAAGGAGGTTCAAGGCTGCAACTTTGTTGTGCGCCAAGACCGTCGCTAAGTTCTCAGCAATGGCTCCCATTCAAGCTCATGAGCAGACCAATGCCTTTATAAAGGCTGATGGCGAGGTTT
Organism: Macrobrachium rosenbergii; assembly: GCF_040412425.1. Classification (NCBI taxonomy): domain Eukaryota; kingdom Metazoa; phylum Arthropoda; class Malacostraca; order Decapoda; family Palaemonidae; genus Macrobrachium; species Macrobrachium rosenbergii. The sequence continues at coordinate 30,949,590 of NC_089749.1, forward strand.
CAGCTGGGCTGACTGAAGATCCGCCACACTCAGAAGATGGATGGTGGTTGGCCCAGAGATCAATCCGCTTGGTGTCTGCATAGCGAAACAGAGGTTCAAGTAAGGAGTCTAATGTAGCAGACAAATACACCATGAACAAACAATTCTCATGCAGAAGACATTCTTGGAGAGTCAGCAAGCTGTCGCCGTTTTGCAACACTTGGGAAGTCCTTTTCAGGAAGAGAGCCAGGATTCTGTATTCCATTGACAACAAAGACATTGCCCACCCCAGCTCAGCAGAACTTCTACAGACACACCTTGACAGAGGCCGCACTAAATTTCAGAAGTTTTCAGACTCTTTTAACAAACAATGAAATTTTTCTATGAGCTGATAAAGAAGAACAGAACTGACTTCTTCAGGCAAGAAGCTGCTCCCAGAACAGTCAGCAGAAACTTCTGAAGGAGGATTGCCAGCTTTCTCAAAGCTATTTATATCCTGTCAGAGCTGTGAATGATCTGCAGGAATTCTTCCAGCACGTAGAATCAAAATACTCCCAGCTTCCTTAGTGAGGGTGGTAGGCTGTACACATGTCAGAAGTCTCAGCCGGCCTCGGTCCTTGAGAGTCATACACTAGAAGACAAAGAACCAAAGACTGATGTCCTCATTGTAGAGATGGATCAGTTTGTCCATGCCTGCCACCAAAGAAATGAAAGACTCCTTTTGAGGGCTATGCACTTTTATGACTTCTGCCTGCGATACAATCCTATAGCAGCAAGTACACATCATCACATCTTGTATTTGATGTATACAATACATCCAGCCTCAAAGCTGAGACCAGGCTCCAACGTGGCTCATGAGGAAGTGCAGGTGACAGACAAGAACACAATTCCATCCAACTGGTGCAATTTCCTAAGACACGAGATGCCAACAAGACAGAGTTGTTCCAGTTCCTGGCAGACAAAGGCTCAGATGTCGCCACAAATGTTAAGCCATTGCACGAAAGGGGTCTGCTGTCCTCAGCATTCATGAGGCTGGCCTGGGGACTGGAAAAGTGCTCATGAGGAAGCCGACACCGTGATCTTCTCCATGCCAAATATGCCATACAGAATATGAGCCAAGACCATCAATGTTAAAGCAAATGACACAGATGTTCTTGTCGTTGCAGTCAGTGCTTTCTCCACTCTCCACAATCTAGGGCTAGAGAAGCTATGGGTGGCATTTGGTCAAGGCCAGAGCCTGCGCTGGATTGTTGTGCATGACCTGTGCAACTCTCTGGGCCAGGAGAAGGTGAATGGCATGCTCTTCTTCCATGCGTTCACAGGCTGTGATACAGTGTCAGCTCTCCGGAGCAAGGGCAAGAAGACCGCCTGGCAGACATGGAACATCTTTCCAGAGGCCTCCACTGTGTTCTCCAAAACTGAGTCAACACCCTCTCAGAGTGGAAGAGAGTGACCTGAAGGTCCTGAGAGGTTTGTCATACTATGTATGAAAGATCCAGCACTGCTGGCACTGTGGATGAGGCTAGACTTGATATGTTTTGCTGAAAACAAAGGCATATGAGGCCATTCCACCAACCAGGGGAGCTCTCTCCAACATTACCAAGCGTGCTGTACCAGGCTGGTTGTGTGTGGGGGCAGCTACCAGTGTCAGCTACAGCCAGAGAACCCTGCTGAGTGGGATGGCAAAAGTCTGGTGAAGCATGGCAAGTCCTGACAACCAACTCATTAGCCAAGAGTTGCCAACAGCTTACCAAATGTGGATGCAAAGCAGCTGTTGGGAAAGGTGCAAGTGCTACAAGCTGGCCTTCCCTGCACAGCTCTGTGCACTTGCAAATGTGAAGTCTAGATAAATATTGCCCTCTTCAGTAGATAATCTAGCTTGAGCATCCAACGTGGTCATGCTATGCCTACCTTCTTATCCCTCGACCAAAGGTGTAGTTGAGAGACCTATACATAGATTGCCATGCTTTAGTCCGCGATTTCTCTCTTTCTTTTTATGGTTACAGTCTTAGACACACAAGTATGTGACCATACCATTACTATTTCAGTTGAAAATAGCATATTAGTTAAACTGTCTGATCACATGAATATACCATTAAATAAAAACAGTTGGTCTCTTCTATGTTCGCTAGCTACTGTGGATAGAAAAACTTTTATGGCAACCATTTTGTACGCCATCTTTGGTTACACCATTTAGTAAGGGTTTTCAAATAAATGTGGTATGGAAATATTTTTATAACTCAAAAGTTGAGGTTTAAAAAAACTGGCATATTCCATCCAATAGATGCCCAAACCAGTGATTCACATAGATGGCGGCCATTTGAAAATAGCCATCTTGATTTTCAGGTGGCCAGCGCTCCTTTCTAAGAGAGCGTAGTCTTAGGAATGTTTGTGCCAAATTTCATGCTTGTTTCACTATCTGAACGATTTTTACAGCAATCTGCTGCACTATAGTGTGGAGGCTCTTAAATGCAGTAGGCGATAGGGGCCCAGTTGCCACCTCACAAGGTTTGGAGCTATCACAACTCTCTAATAGTTCCTCGTTGGGTGAGTGGGTTCCGTTCTCAGCTAGCACTCTGCTGGCCGCGAGTTCGAATCTCCGACCGGCTAATGAATTTATTTCTGGTGACAGAAATTCATTTCTCGCAATAATGTGGTTCGGATTCCATAATAAGCTGTAGGTCCCGTTGCTAGGTAACCAATCGGTTCTTAGCCATGTAAAATAAATCTAATCCTTCGGGCCAGCCCTAGGAGAGCTGTTAATCAGCTCAGTGGCCTGGTTAAACTAAGATGTTATCTCCGCGTTCTGCCAACATCTCTCTGCGTTTTCCTTCTCGGCATCTCCCGACGTCTCTTAGGTCACTGGACTGGGCTGGTGGGCCAGGTAGTTCTAGTCTGCACTGGTACGATCTGAAACAGAGGAATTTCCGCCCAGTACAAGAGTCGACAACAAGGAAGGGAGAATAACGCATAAGGAGTGACAGATTTCCTGTCCACTTCGGCTGGAAAACTACCCCTATATTCTTTCTTTTACGTTATTTGTTGAATTCATCAGTAGGGTTTTTTTTATAAGATGGCAGAAGGCCTGAATTTATTTATATATATGTATATATATACAGTATGTATATATATATATATATATATATATATATATATATATATATATATATATATATATATACATATACATACATATACAGTATATATATATATATATATATATATATATATATATATATATATATATATATATATATATATATATATATATATATATATATACACAGAGTATATATATATATATATATATATATATATATATATATGTGTGTGTGTGTGTGTGTGTGTGTATGTGTGTGTGTGTGTGTTAATTATGTCTTCACCAGTATGATGAGTAAGACAAAGGTACATTAAAATCTAGTGTAGGTTAGTGGCTATCTATAATAGACTGACATCGAAATTCAGATATTTTATTGTTGCATAAATCGATACCCATGGCATACCAAACATCAGTTAGGAAATGAGGGGAAAAGTCCCCAAATGAATGGTAATGTCCAAGATTCTCTCTAAGTAATTGTAGGGAGTGACTTCACAAGAAACATACTATAATCAGTAAAGAAGGAGGAGGTTGCCTTTTCTAAAGACAGTTGTGTTTAAAAATAATTCCCGTCGGCTGAATTATTTCTATTCGTTATATTTGGAATTAATTATCATTCTCCATATGTATATTAGTGTGAATTTCCGTAGTAGTTTTTTTAGCCAATTTTTATCCTGTGAAAAGATTATCCAGTCAGTGTCAAATTGTTCTTAATGACGGATTACCTGAATATCGAATCCTCGGACCCCAGTGGTCGGAAGTTATGCTCTGTATTCCTTTATATTCTAATGGTGTTTTGATAGATTATACAGACTGCGAAGGCGTTCTTCATCCTATTACCTATCTCATTCTTTGTTAAAAGAACACAAAAGTTTGCTTTGCAGTATTTTTTTTTTGCTTGTTTTAATGGGTCGTGCTGTTTGTCAAGTCAATATTGTGTGTCCTGTGTCTTTTAAGATTTTCCCTGTGTGTTAAGTAACTACATATCCTGCATGCACTTGCGTTGTTTCCCTTATACGATGATGGCTATGGGTGTCCAGCATCCCGTCCTCTTAAATTGTGTTTACTTAATTGGTTGGAATATTTTAACCGCTATTTATGGGTTTTGTTCATCTTAGGTGCCACATGCAACTTCAACCAAGTGGTGACCGTGTAACCAGTACTGGTACAGTAGGCAAGGACCTTTGGGCTAGACAATAGGGGCTGTGCTATACCCTGTTGGCCGTCAGTTACAGTTCCTTGTCTAGTGCTGTTCATTCACCTTATAACTTTTGATGATTTTTGTTTTGTTAAACAGATGGTGTATACACACACATATACATATGTATATATATATATATATAAATATATATATATATATATATATATATATATATATATATATATATATATATATATATATATATATATATATATATATATATATATATATATATATATATATATATATATATATATATATATATATATATATATATATATATGTATATATGCCATTCATCTTATGTCTTCATCTTAATTCAGTATTTGCAATGTTCACTCTGTCACAAGTGGGTCCCTCCATTGAACTTTCTAGTTCGGTGTCCTTTTGGCTTCTGGCATAAGAACTAGTGAATAAATCTGAATATAGATTAAGGTTTCGGTATTGTTAGATTTGTATCCTTCCTCTGTGCATATCTACTTTTTTCCCAATAGAATTTTTTTTTTAGATAAGTGTTTTGTAACATGACATCAATTTCGATTGAGCCTTGGAAAAAACGCATAACAAACAACCAATTTCTTTCAAGTATATTTTTAGTATTATAATCCTAGCGTCAAATTTATATGATTATCGTGAAATTATTATTCTACTGGCATTGAACCTCGAGGTACGGAGAAGTTAATCTTCTCGTCTTACTTAATCATACTTAAGAAGTTTTGCTGTATAAAAAAAGAAAACAAACCTCACGTCACTACATAAAAATCTGTTGTGTTGAAAATACCCTTGAGACTAATTAAGGTGTATAGCTTAATCGCAGTGAGAGAGAGTGCATAACCCTTGTCATTTAGTAAGACCTTTGCCATTCACTCAAGAATGCTGGGATCGATCCCGATGTGAGGTAGAAATTTGTTTTGATTGCGTAAGTGATTTTGTGGTGAGCGAGAAAGAGCAGTTACTCGGTTATGCATGCTACTGTATAGCATTTTCTCATTCCTTTTGTTTGTAGCCTGCTGGCACGTGACGAGTTCGAAAATTGTCTGGTTTTAATCTTCTCTCTCTCTCTCTCTCTCTCTCTCTCTCTCTCTCTCACACACACACACACACACGCACACGCGCGCGCGCATACATTGCACTCGCTAAGTGAATTGCCTCTGTGTTCTTGTATAACTTTCCGATGCTTAAGAATTAACACTACTTAATCATTCCATATAAAAGGAATATATATACACATATATATATATATATATATATATATATATATATATATATATATATATATATATATATATATATATATATATATATATATGAATTTTTGTCACCTCTACACAAGTCTATTGTATTATGCTCACAAATATTCAGCCACAAACATTGTTTAACATCGAATTCACTGTACCCTGGGAAAAGCTTACATCTGAAGGGGGCTACAATTGATAACTGGTTCTGCCCCGGCCAGCATTCGAACTGTGCCTCGGGTCAGAAACAACAATAGTCTATGACTTTGGCCACCCGGCTAGAATCCCTAGGTACACTGAATTCGATATTAAACGATGTCTTTGGCGGCATTATATATATATATATATATATATATATATATATATATATATATATATATATATATATATATATATATATATATATATATATATATATATATAATGTATACACACACAGTATATCATTCTCTCCACCTGACCAAACCACCCAGAAAACTTGGATCCATCCCTTCACTCGTGCTTATAGATTTACCACACAGGGTCTTATCTTTCTACTTGCATTTTCAACACCCCATCTCAGTATCTCTCTATGCTGTCAGCTCTTCACAGCATCCTCAACCTTTTTTTTAAATTATTGCAGATGATTAATTAGCTTTTAATCAATCAAACTTTCGTTTACACCATCGACATGCAGGCTTAGAATTGACTCAACAATGTCATCACACATCCTAAATTCTGCATACTTAGATACTCCTCCGCTCTTGCAAACTGTCCGCAGAGATCTCATTGCCTTTCTCGCTTCTTTTATTATAAGATTCACAGAACAGTTGTACAGAAACACATTCATATCCGTAAGATGTTATTTTTTGTGGACATATATTATATATATATATATATATATATATATATATATATATATATATATATATATATATATATATATATATATATGTGTGTGTGTGTGTGTGTGTGTGTGTGTGTGTGTGTTTTGCGTGCGTGCGTGCGTGTATGTATGTGTGAGTATGTGTGCGTGCGTGCCTCTGTGCATGTGCACGGATGTGTTTGATCTGGCACAAAGGAACCGAACTTTCCACCAATCTTGAGGTAAATACGGTTTACCTCGTTTGCCAAATGTGCGTGTACACGAATTCATGTGTTCATTCGTTTGTGTGTGTTTGGATAAAAATGCCACCTTGTGCGAGCTCCGTCTTTTGTAATTCCCACCAGAGGGCAGCAAACACATCCATTCCAGCACTCCGCATTTTCCATAATGGACTGTGATGTCCCGTGACCTTTCTTTAATCCTTGTAATCAAGGAGAGAGAGAGAGAGAGAGAGAGAGAGAGAGAGAGAGAGAGAGAAGAGAGAGAGCGCAACTGACTTTGTGAGGGTTCTTCCTTAATTTGTGTCGAAAAATAAAACAACAAGAAAACGCAACCGAAAAGACCCCTCCTACGCCATCTTCCTTCTCGAAGAATTCTCCCACTTCCTCCTCTTATTATTCTTTCAGTGCATTCTTGTCTTCTCATCTCCTTAACCCTCTTCTCTCTCTCTCTCTCTCTCTCTCTCTCTCTCTCTCTCTCTCTCTCTCTCTCTAAATGACTCCCTTACCTCCTGCTCCTCCTCGTAATGCCACTTCCCTCTTCTCCGTTTCTATCTTTTAACACTAACACGATACTGATGATGATGATGCTCCTGTTTCTTGACACGGCTGCATCGTATTGTTGCATTTGTTATTTTTGTATTGTTATATGTATATGTTTTGGCATGAGAACTCTCCCAGTAATGTGCAAGCGTTGCTTTTCATTTGCCGAGACAGATGAACGCTGTTTTCCGTGAGTGCGTATCCAAAGGTACGTACTTCCTTTGAATAAAGATATGAGTAATGAAATACACTTCGCTGCCTTTCATGATTCTGTTTGCGTTTATTCTAGTCTCTCCGGGTGTCGCTCGATTTGAACACACCTGCACACACAGATATATATATATATATATATATATATATATATATATATATATATATATATATATATATATATATATATATATATGTGTGTGTGTGTGTGTGTGTGTGTGTGTATGTATGTATGTGTTTGTGAACGTGAACGTGTGTATGTGTATGTATGTGTGTTAGTATATGTTTCCGGCTTGTTAAATCATCGAGCTGTATCTTTTTGTAGAAATTCTCTCTCTCTCTCTCTCTCTCTCTCTCTCTCTCTCTCTCTCTTCAGGTTTAGTCAGCACCACAACCTAATTAAGTGTAACCATGATCTCCATATCTGTATATCAGTTTTTCAAATGAAATTTTGTCTCTGATTCAATAGGATTTACTTAATCCTTTAAATGTAAAGAAAATAGAAAGTACTAAGGAACTTTTTTATTTCATCAATTCGGGTCATTTTATGTCTAGATCACCTATACATCATTTGTAACGTAGATAAGGCTACAAGAGAGCAATAAGGTAAGTGTATTTTTATTCTGCATGTGAAACAGTAGGTTGGAACCGTACTGAAGTTGGATTTGTAATAATAATTCATGTTATAGCAAAATTCCACTTCTTAACCGTACCATTATGTCAGCGATGTGCATTATAGTTTGCAAGGTCGTTATCTTCAAGTTCAAAATATGTATCATGCACTTCTCAGACAAATTAGATCTCGTACTAAATGAGTTTTTTTTTAAAGGTAGGAATCCATTATATTCAATACCAACGGACATTCGGTGATTTTGGTAAATTCGCTCGTGGATTCAGTCATGACCTGGTGCTTGATTGTTGTCCTGTTCAGCTCTGTTGGCTTCTTGGTTGGTATGTTGAGATAGGTTTATGCCCTTGCCCAAGGCGGCATGTAAGTTGAGTAAGGCATGAACCTCTGGCCTGAGATCCAGTCAACCGACTGGTTGTAAATTCCACTCTGTTTTGCTTAGCTGTTGGAATATACGCCATCTTCCTTCTCGAAGAATTCTCCCACTTCCTCCTCTTATTATTCTTTCAGTGCATTCTTGTCTTCTCATCTCCTTAACCCTCCTCTCTCTCTCTCTCTCTCTCTCTCTCTCTCTCTCTCTGATTGTGCATCTTTGCTCCTAATGTAGTGATAACTCAATTCAGTTCGAGCATTCTCAGCTGTATTGCAGAGATTCCTATCTTGAATATCATTCTTTTTCCCTATTTTTCATTTTTGAATCCTAAGTTTTGTTCGTGGATGTAGCAGTTTTCCTGTCAACAATCAGTGATTTTGTCAGCGACGTGACGACATTGCCCTTGTCAGAATTGCCAGGTATTCAGTGACATAGCAGGAGCGTTGCCTCGAAAATTAGCGGTTCTTTCAGGTAGATGGTAGCGATGCTCCAGTTAAAAATTGCAGTTCTATTAGAAATATATCACCAATTGTGTTAAAATAGATGTTCTTTCAGCTTTATAAGCGCGATGCTCTTCTCAAAAGTTAGCGATTTTCTTAGTAATATATCTACTTCTGGTAAAAATAGCTGTTGTCAGTGTATGAAGTATGCTCCGGTTAAAAATCAGCAGACCTGTTAGAAACATATCACCAGAAACGTTATAAGATCGTTATTCTGTTACCGTTATAATATGCTCCTGTGAAAAAGAAATTAAACATTCTGTTAAAAAATAGTTATTCTGTCTTTGTTTTATCTCCTGCCAAAAGCAACGACTGTCAGTGGAATATATACGATACTGAGCTACTTATTCAGCTATCCTATCACCAAAATAGCTGTAAGTCTCTTTTGTTAATCCAGGTTTTTTGTCAGAAACAGATCACTTAAGAGCCTGTCAAAAGTCAGGAAAAAGGTCAGACAGCATCATCATTACGACTTGCCACCCCGCTTGTAAACTGAAGTTAAAATTTCTCATTAATTTTCAGGAAAAAAAAATATTTTATATATATAATATATATATATATTTATATATATATATATATATATATATATATATATATATATATATATATATATATATATATATATATATATATATATATATATATATATATATATATATATATATATATATATATATATATATATATATTATATATATATATATATATATATATATATATATATATATATATATATTATATATATATTATATATACATATATATATATATATATATATATATATATATATATATATATATATATATATATATATACACACATGTATGTATATTTTCATGTAAATGGCACTTACTTCTGTTTCATAACTCACGAAGTTATCGTAAATAAGAGATGAAGTGTTTTCAGCGCTTCCTTTATATTTTCTGGAAAAATCTTTCTGAATGTTATGTTGCAGGGATTTTTTTTTATGTTTAGTATACACATTTATTGTTACTTTTGTCGTGAAAGTTAATCAGTCAGTCATTCTTGCTCTCGCTCTTACCTCTTCTTCCGTTAATAGAACTATCAGCACTATATGTAGTACTTTATAGACTAGAAAATATTTAGAATGAAGATGGTTTTTGGTGGTGACTGCAAAGAAATGATTTAGTCAGAGGGCATATATAATTGGCTGTATCTTTAACGTTCGTCTGCTTTGGTTCTCGATAAAACAATCGTGTGCTTTTCTTGCGCCAGCGTATTGTTTTTGGATGCTTCTCTCTCTCTCTCTCTCTCTCTCTCTCTCTCTCTCTCTCTCTCTCTCTGAAAATGTATGAACTTCGAGCTAGAGGAGTTTAGAGGAGTTGGATATGAGGCAAGCAGAAGGCCAATTGGAGAGATACAGAGAATATCGTCTTTAGGGACAGCAAACCCAATTGAGAGAGAGAGAGAGAGAGAGAGAGAGAGAGAGAGAGAGTTTCTGGAGTAGCGCCGCGGGTGGTAGTCGAGCGCCTGTAGTTTTTTTCCTTCCACGATATTAATGCGCCCGTGGGGGTTAAGGGGATCCCTGCGCCTCTCTCACAGATGACAGAGTCTCGTGTCATATCACAACCACGGCCTTCATCATCAGGAACCACCGGCACCGTGGCACCCAGAAAGAGAGAGAGAGAGAGATACGCCATTAATTGTAAATTAACTGATAATTGCTTGTTGGAAAATAAGAGTGGAATCCGGTTCCTTTCTGAAGGCGTACTCTTAGTTGCCGTAGAGAAAGACGAAAGCTGTCTTGATGTTATGCACTGTGCTATAAGTCCAGGAATGAAATGTGTGAAGGCGAGGAATGACAGAACACATAATTGACAGAATGTCAGCAACAACGGCAGTTAGAACAATGCCGACACCATTCGTGAACGCGTTTGCCCCTGATCCGCCTCCATTTTAAATTTGATTGTGCTTCATTTTCTTAATACATTTTTTGGAATGGATCACCGATACCTCAGTTCACAATAACGGATTAGGTTCGTGTTCTTTATTTTTTCATATCATGATAAGATTTGCTCGCTGCCGCTCTTAACATATCCATTGCTTTTTTTAATTTGGTTCGAAGAAAATCAAGTAGGGGATACCAGAGTAAATTTGGCATTCTCGTTGATGGAAATAAAAAAAAGAGAGGAATGTAATAGATATTAGAAATGTAATAAGACCTGCCTCATAAAATGTGTTATATTTACCATTTTTTATGCTTGTGGTAATTTAATGAACTGTTTCAGAATTAAGAATTATATATATTATATCCTCAGTTTCGAATTTCTAATACTTGGTTCAATAAATCATAATTAACTTTGACCATAATTTAAAGTAATGAAGGATTGTTAGTGATAATACATTTTCACATTTTATGGCCTATATAGATTTGGTTTTAATAAGTCATCAGTGCAAGCTTTCTACTCGATCGGTTATAGTGGCTTAAGACCTCGAATCACACTACAATGGTAGATTAAGCGTTGTATAGCCGTGGCGGACGAGTTGTACTGTATTTTATTATCGAGCCCTGGCAACCTACTAGTCAGGGCGCGACACTGGAACCTTTAGACTCATTTGCCGCGGCTTCAGGAACCTGAAAATCATTTTGAAGTAGAAATATTCAAGCAAAACAATAGTGGTAGCCTGAAAGATGTGATCCAGAAAGGTATCGTCGAAATTCTGAGAAAAAGGCCCACTAATTTTAGTGGTGCACAAATTATTAGATGGCTAGTTCTAGATGTGTAAATAGACTGAGCTCAGAGGTATATTTTATATACAACTGTAGCCTTGTTCTTATTTTTCTTTGCTTTGGTCGTCTTTTTTCACCCAGGATAGTCTGTTCCGTTGAGGCTTACTAGGGAAGTCTGTGGCCAGTTGATTTGTTGCGCAAGAATGCATTCATTTTTGGATGATAATGAGAGTAATACTTCAGTGGAATTGGTTCAGATCGACGAAATTGTGTTTGCAAATATTGTATCCTAATGAAGGAAGATGAGCAGAAGTCAATTTTAGAATAAATTTCATGTTCAAAGTGATTTAATAAATGGGATATATAGAATGAAATTTGTTCCAAATATTTGCTTTCGTTTTAAAATTGTCTGTTGAAGCTGTTTGAAAAAATCACAGAACAAATATTAAGTTACTCGATATTCACTAAGGTTGTCAGTCCTTTAGTAATTGATTACATAAGCTGTATATAATGAAGCCCCCTCCAAGTGATTACTTTTGGTCAAAAACTCTCCTTGTTGAAGTTGCTAATTTCTTAAATCCACATGATATTTTGTGATCAAAGTCTGACGACTGATGATTTGGGATAGCTAAGCTGATCTGGTGACTGCCGTTTCATTTTGTTTCAGGAACCGAATTTTGAGTTTTAAGGATTAAAGGATTTAAAATAACCAGACTCCACGGGAATTATCGGATGGAATGTCAGTCGGGTTCAGTGTTTATGAGTCAATTACATTGATACCAAGGACTCAGTTAATTTATCAATTATTGAGAGTTTTCTGGCGTCACAACTACCAAGGTCACTGACGCCACTGGACTCAGTTCTGCTCAAAATTAATTGACTAGCGAAAATAGTGCCATGAACAAATATTTGTAATTAATAACCAAGCCAACTGGATGAAGCAATCGGAAGACACTAAAACACACATAGATTTTGTAAATCGGATAATCAGCACAGTTCGATATTGGACTTGGTCGAACTTACAAATACTCTACTGAAATTTTTGTGTATGTGAGTATATTCTCGAAAATACTATGGCATACTCTAGTTATTTTCGTACAGTGTAAAACATTCGATTAAATAAAAACGACATGCTGTCGTCAGTTGTAAAAAATAGGCTGTGAAACATGGGACAGAAATATGTCCCCTTTTGTATGTGACAGTGATATGGTTAATATCGCTTGCACTGAAATAGATCACCGTCAGTCTATCTCTGTCAAAAGTATCCACACGTGCGTACATACACACACACAGGACTGCGTAAACGGTTTTATTGCAATGCGTTGTCGTACTTTCCTCGGCTTGAAGTCGTGTATTTGTCCGGTAGCTATCTGTTTATGAATACATAATATATATATATATATATATATATATATATATATATATATATATATATATATATATATATATATATATATATATATATATATATATATATATATATATATATATATATATGTGTGTGTGTGTGTGTGTGTGTGTGTGTGTAATTGTAATAGCTACAATGCCCTCTTGACTTCTCGAATTCTTCGCGCTTTTTTGGATATCCTTGTCACCACAAAGCCGTAAGATCCAAGTGTAAGAAATTGAAGTGGCTGTGATGTCCGGTCGCGGAGAACGAACCCATGTCACCATAATCACAAGGAGGTCGCGTTGCCGACCTGACGACGAGAAGGATAAAAGTCTATTACCTTTCGTACATACATATACCTGTCGTTTTCAGATATATTTATTAGAGCTGGAATAGACCCATCCTCACCATCGCAGCCAAGTGGGCAATCGTTTTTATTGGTTTTTTTAGGCTGAAATTTATATGTAGAATCTACTGGTCACTTTTACCAGATACATACGTAGGGGGCATTCTGTCTATTACAATTACATATGTATCTGGTAAAAGTGACCAGTAGATTCTACACACACACACACACACACACACACACATATATATATATATATATATATATATATATATATATATATATATATATATATATATATATATATATATATATACAGTATACTATATATATATATATATATATATATATATATATATATATATATATATATATATATATATATGTATATATATATATATATATATATATATATATATATATATATATACACACACACAAGTTGTCCATAAAGTATCTTTACAGTTTAAAAAATATATTACAAAAGAAAATGAACAGACAAATATGTGGAAATTATTGCAAAATGAGAAGTAGATACTGAAGTTTTTTTGCCTCATTTAAGACACCTTTATATGGGCACCATTAGTTGCACTAAGCACACCAAGGCGGCACTCGATTTCTTGCCATGTTCGCTAGCATAGCCTCACCAATGATGGCAGTGGCATCAGTGATCTTTTGCATGAGACCAGTAATGCTCCTTAACTTTGTTTGATACACGCTATCTTTAACATAACCCCATAGAAAGAAGTCCAGGGAAGTGAATGGGGAGGCCAGGGAATTGGGCCAACCCTTCCAATCCACCGGTCTGGAAATGTTTGACTTAGGAACCCACGAACATGCAGTCCTGAATGTGGTGGTGCACCGTCTTGCTGGAAAATTGTGGTTGGTTGAAGGTCAACTAGTTGTGGTGCCACATATTTAGTCAAAAGGTCAAGGTAAACATCTGCATCAATTTTTGTCTCGTTGAAGAAAAATGGACCAATGATTCGATTGCACAAGATCCCACACCACACATTCACCTTTGGACTATCTCGGTGAAGTTCTCTAGTCACATGGACATGTTCATCACTAAAACAAACTTGGTTGAGGAACGTTTCATCCTCAGAAATTCGTTTCAGCATGTTAACTGCAAACTCTTTTCGCCTTGGTTTATCATTTGGCTCGAGTGCTTGTATGAGTTGCACTTTGTAAGTGTACAATCACGAGTTCTTGTATAGGACTGTGCACTGTTGAACCTGGTAGCTGTGTTGGCAGCAGTACAGGTGGACTTTGTAGGAGAACGATCAAAGGCTTGTCTTACACGATCGATGTTTTCCTCAGATGTTCTTGGTCATCCACTCCTGCCTTTATCCAACACTGTCCCTGTCTCCATAAATTTCATGTGCCATGCACGAATTAACGGACATGATGGCGGATCTCATCCATACCTAGTTTTGTAGTTTCGCTGAGTCTGCATATCCGATTTTGTTTCAATAAACCATGACATGTGCCATTTCTTGAGGAGTAGCCATTTTTCAGGGGTTCATTTAACAGTACCTCTTTCATCAACAGGGTACCTGAAATACACAAATGCAATGTGATTAAAAACATTGATAACTGCTGAGTACATAGAACAAATCTGAATAATATATCTCATTAATAGTTTCTGTAATATATTTTTTAAACTGTAAAGAGACTTAATGAACACCCTGTATGTACACCCTGTATGTATATATATATATATATATATACATACATACATACATACATACATACATACATACATACATACATACATACACACACACAGTATTTATATATGTGTGTGTGTGCGCGCGCGTCAGCATTACGACAGTGTCCATTTTGTATGCACACCATAATGATGTTTTCTATGGAGATCTGGTCCCTCAAAATATGCGCATCGTAGGTGTGTTGTGAAAGCAACACACCTAAACCAAATCAAGTCAGTTTATCAACACCTCTAGTGTCATACTGGAAAGTTAGATTGGCTGAATTATAATGATTTTGCCACCACATTATTGTGAATATGATCGAGCAGATTTACCTGCCCATTAGAACAACTTTCGCAAGTAATGCCAACAGTTCCGCCATGGCTCCGGGATGGAATCTAACATTTTTCATTTGAGTGAAATAGTTTGAGAACAAAACCCATCATTACCAGTTATTGAGAGCAGATTCATAACTTCCAGAGGTCTTTTTGTGCTTATAAGTTTCCAGGAACTACGTTATGAAAATTCATAATGTGGTTTCGTAAAATGTATGTCGAAAGAATGCGTTATTATTATTATTATTATTATTATTATTATTATTATTATTATTATTATTATTATTATTATTATTATTATTATATAGGTTCCCCACAGGTTAAAAAAAAAAGACATGGTATAAACCATAGTTTCCAGTTCCCTCATAAATACTCTTTAATTTGAGTTAATAATATGAAAAGCCATGAAATTGAATGACGTAAATCTCTTGAAATGAGATGAGAGAGGATGTTTAATGTGATCAAGAACATAAAAACTGCGAGACGGGAGACAATAAACAATATTACTAAGTAGATTATACAGTTAAAGCACAGGCGAGGGTCCTCCCCAACCCCAAAATACAACACCCTTTTGTCCAACCGACTCGAAACGCTCACCGAACAGAAAAACACTTCCCCTTGCGTCCCATCCAGCGCTCCCGACCCCCTGTGAATATCCAATGAAAACGCTCGCGTCGCCCATCCAGGGTTCCGATTGGTTAGTGCAGCGCACATCATCTGGGCGAGGAGTTAAAAAACGCCTGCTTTGTGGGCGACTTTTTCCCCTCTTTAATCCAATAGCGTTGGTGGTTAGGAAACAAATTGTCCAGGATACCAAGCGAATATTTTTGATCGAGCTGACGTTGGGACCCCTGCTGATAAGACGACATTTGTACGGGAGGGACAAGGGGGTGACTTTTTCGGGTCTTTTTTTCTTCTCCACCCCCCCTCCACACCCATCCCCAGGACTTCCATGGCCCCATCATCTCCTTGTTCAACAATCGCAGATGCAAAGGGATTGTACCGATGGACCTCCATTCTAGAAACCGAGTGAAAATAGAAAAGTGAGTCATTGCTGACCAGAAACGTGGCTATTTAGATTGTTATAGATGAGCGTCGTTGGACATTATTACCATCCACATAACCCCTGTCAATTGAGTTTTCAGCCTCCTTGCACACGTATGGGTAGCCTGTCGTAGGGGGTACAGGACTCACGCTGTTTGTGTAATGGGTTTGTTTTTGTGGGAGGAGATGAGGGGTGGGAGGGAGGGGCATAGAATTTTGGTGAGAGAGAGGATATCCTCTAAATTACTGGAGTTCCCAGAAAGTTACCCATTATTTTACCTTCAAGGTTTGGATCTCTAACTAATGATCCTTCGGATAAGATCCCCTTGATGAGGGAGCCAGAGTTTTTTTTTATTCAAATGCTTTAAACTCAGCTGATTAATATTACTAATTAGTTTTTTCCTTTTTTCTCTTTCATGCGTGCTACATTATAACTCTATATGAAGTCAATCTGAATAGTTCAAATGGATATTTACTTGTTGATAATTATGTTTCTTGTGATGATTATATACCTGTTCTTCTTATAATTTTTCAGCTATGATATTCTGTAAGTGTGTCTTCAAGTCTTAGCTACTTACACGAAAGAGGAATTACTTTACTCATTGCAAACAATTACCTATCAGATTTGACTTATTTTGATCTCAACGCTACAAGAAGCAATACAACTGATTGTGACTTTTGTAACAATAAATGAATAAATAATTAAATGAATGAATAATTAAGATAAAAAAATGGCTCTTCTTTGCTCTAGTGTTGACAAGCTTATATCCAAAAATACTACCAAACACTGGTTTCCACCATTGTATTCTTAATGTTGCTCCATTATTTTCTCCTAATACAAATGTTAACAAAAGTTACTAGTTTTACTTTTTGCAGCAGGACTATAATGGCGAAATGAGGTGAAAAAGTCAAAAGTCAGAAGAATCGACTAATCCTTGCCTTTTTGTTCATTCTTTTTCCTGGCTGGGTGCAATGGATAGCACCTTTTCTCATTAAGATGTGAACTCTCTCCCGTAGCTGCAGTGTTTGGATCAGGAATGGCAAATTATGACTACATCTTGATGCTAACCCATATTTCGTTCTTTTATTGTATCAGAAGTATTTTTACATCTTGATGCTAACCCATATTTCGTTCTTTTATTTTATCAGAAGTATTTTGGGTCATAGTGCCCTTACAGTTTTGTCTAGTGCCATTTTTGACTGCTAATATCCACTTTAATTTCAATGTTGAAGTAACCACTTTTGCAGATACTTCTTGACCAGTTTTTATTAGTCCCCAGTGCTCTTCAAATAGTGGGCAGATCGAGTCTTGATAAGACAAGTTAAATTTATTATTTGAATATATGCCTGAATCTGCAATAACGTATCGTAGGCTCTCGACTGAAGTGGGTCGCAGTCACTCTGGACAAGGAAATGAGACTGAAAACCGGAAGGTTATATATCCTATGTATTGGTGTGTGTGTGTGTGTGTTCGACGTCATGGCCTCTTAGGAAAAAAAAAAAATAAATACGGAAGAAATAAGTCGTAATTTCCCAGATCTAAACAGTGAATTAATGATACTTGGTAGTTAGTCGACTGTGGTGTGGTACAGCTGGTATTTTTAATATTTATTTAACAATTAGAAAAACCGTAATTAATTTGGATATCGATTCTGCTTGCACATATTCTAGTAGAATTCAGGTTCTGTACAGATAATCGATTGCACAGACTATCGTTGTTTCTAAACCAGGCATGGCTCAGTTCTTGGCAGGCAGGTGCAGAAGTACTTATCGATTATAACTCCCCTTGGTGTTACTTTTTATCAGGATATAATAAATTCGATATTAAAGGTATTTATGGCCTAATATGAGTGAATATAAAAAAGTGGCGCGTTTATAAGAGACAAAAATTCATAATCAGTCATGTGTTACAAACTTACCAACCAGCTATCATGGAGGAAATGGGCACATATCGATTCTCAGTACAAAACCAGAATTGGAGAGGCGTATGTATAGCAGAGTCGATATCATATCAAATCTCTCTTGAAAGCAGAGTGATCAAAGTTACTGCTTTTTGTTGTTTCTAAACCAGACCATGGTTCGAATCCTACACCAAGTCTCTTGTTTTTTTCACCTATGTTGATGTAAAATAAACGAATCACGCGTTAATGGGATTGTAATATATATATATATATATATATATATATATATATATATATATATATATATATATATATATATATATATATATATATATATATATATATAAGACAGAATACGTTGGCGCAAGCGGGCCACAGCACACAGAAGGACAGGGTGACAAGGAGATAGCCGGTCATCAAAAGGTGATACATTTATTGCCGACGCGTTTCGTAACAACATAGTTACATCATCAAGGCTAAAAGAGAAAACAACACAAATTAAAAGCACATGGAATATAACTTTGACTTTAAGAGTCTCAACAAATTATACCAGACTTACATTAAAACAAAACAAGATTTAAAAAGCACCTGCTAGACTAAAGGCTGAAGGCTTTATGATTCGGAAAGGAGGGAGAAGCAGCGAAGAAAAACGGCTCAAGCCAGAAACAACTGTATAGAGGTGGTGTGATTGTTCAACTTGGGCACTAACTGCTTAATAAATAATGACTCTAAGATAAGCAGTTCGTGTAAACGGCTTGTTTGGCCCAAGACAGAGAAGTCAGAGTAGTTAATGCTGGTGTTACAAATTTTTGTGTGATTTCTGATATTAGAAAATTCGGGATTGGACAATCTGCAGCCAGTACGATGGCTGACACCATTATGTGAATCAGCTCTGACCTTGAGCAATCGCTTAGTCGATCCTACGTAAGTCCCCAAATTACATCTGGGGCAAGTATATTTATATACGACTGAGGATTGCAATAATGGGCAGATTTTTGTCTTTAAATTAAAAAAGTGATCCTATTGTAAGGGGATTTTGGAATTAAAATAACTTGCAACATATTAAAGTGTTTTTCAATTGCAGACTTGAGATTCCTTCTAAATTTGTCATCTTGGATGTATGGAATACTGGCATACAGTTTCTTTCGTGGAACAGTGCTTATGGAAGGGGAGTCTGATAGTTTCTTATTTAGAAAATTCTTGCAATGTCTGAAGAAAACATGTGAGGGAAACCAGTTATCGGTAAAATATTTATACAAGAACAAAATCTCTTTATGATATGAATCCCAGGAAGAGGTTAGAGTGTAAGCCCGATGAAGCAAGGTAAAAATTGAATTGAGTTTAAAATGATAAAAACAAGCACTATAAAAGTTTGAACCCAGACCTGAGAAAGTCTTTTTCTAAAACGGAAGTGTTAAAACTATTACCATGTCGAAACACCAAAACATCCAAAAATGGCAATCGATCGTTTTCCTCCCTCTCTAATGTAAACTTGATATTCGGATGTAATTCATTAATGTACGAGAGGAACTGGTCAGCATGGAAAGCTCATTTAAAGAGAACAAAGGTGTCATCAACAAACCGATTATACACAAGAGGATAAAAACCAAGGGGGCAGTTTTCCAACATGTCCTCCTCCAGGGAGCACATAAAAATATTGGAAAACGTAGGACCGAGGGGTGATCCCATTGCCATACCGTCAACCTGTTTGTACAAACAATCATTAAAAATAAAGGCAGTGTCCAGCACTGCTAACTGCAACAATTTCTTAAAATAGCAACGATCATAGTTAAAATAAGTATCATTGGGTTCAATAAAAATTTTTATCTAAAATAACATCGATTGTTTCTTCTACTGGGACATTTTGAATAAGGATTCCACATCGTAACTGGTCATATACAAGTCAGAGTCTTGACATAAAACATATGATTTAAATTCTTCAGAGTTTTTTAAGGTATGTTGATTAGAAGTAAACGGCTCAAGCAAAGGCTAGTTTATAATTGGGAGCATGAATTGATGACAGTATTGGTCTCAATGGGGTTCCCTCTTTGTGTGTTTTAGGTAGACCATAAAGGACTCCAAAGGATGTACCTGAGCAATATAAATCTTTTAAAAATCTTTGATTAATGATATTCATAGTTTAAATTCTTTTAAAATTCTTGATTCTGCATGCCTTGTTACAAACAAACTTGCAGGTTTGTTCTGCTTTAGAATCATTATTTTATTTAAAATAATCAGCCTTTTAAAGATATTGTGCCCTTACAGTCATCAACTTTAGTATATCATCAACAGGCATTTAGGAAATTGACTGCCAATTGATTTTCTTTAAGAAAATCTAGGTCAGATATTCTGAAAAAAGGTGGCAAAAAATGAAAACTTGATAATTTCTAAACCTGATAAGGGTGAGTGCACTGTCATCTGAACAAAGAAGATTAATATAAATAAAATGGAATGATTTTTTGACCATGAAATAAAGTTTCAGAAAATTGAACAAACCTGAATGTAAACATATATTTAAAAGTTGAAGACAGAATCAATAGATTTTTAAAAGAACTTAATACTAAGAATATCATTAACAAAGACACCTACGAAGATTTATACTGCTCAGGTACATCCTTTGGAGTCCTTTATGGTCTACCTAAAACACACAAAGAGGGAACCCCATTGAGACCAATACTGTCATCAATTCATGCTCCCAATTATAAACTAGCCTTTGCTTGAGCCGTTTACTTCTAATCAACATACCTTAAAAAACTCTGAAGAATTTAAATCATATGTTTTATGTCAAGACTCTGACTTGTATATGACCAGTTACGATGTGGAATCCTTATTCACAAATGTCCCAGTAGAAGAAACAATCGATGTTATTTTAGATAAAAATTTTTATTGAACCCAATGATACTTATTTTAACTATGATCGTTGCTATTTTAAGAAATTGTTGCAGTTAGCAGTGCTGGACACTGCCTTTATTTTTAATGATTGTTTGTACAAACAGGTTGACGGTATGGCAATGGGATCACCCCTCGGTCCTACGTTTTCCAATATTTTTATGTGCTCCTGGGAGGAGGACATGTTGGAAAAAACTGCCCCTGGTTTTTATCCTCTTGTGTATAATCGGTTTGTTGATGACACCTTTGTTCTCTTTTTAAATGAGCTTTCCATGCTGACCAGTTCCTCTCGTACATTAATGAATTACATCCGAATATCAAGTTTACATTAGAGAGGGAGGAAAACGATCGATTGCCATTTTTGGATGTTTTGGTGTTTCGACATGGTAATAGTTTTAACACTTCCGTTTTTAGAAAAAAGACTTTCTCAGGTCTGGGTTCAAACTTTTATAGTGCTTGTTTTTATCATTTTAAACTCAATTCAATTTTTACCTTGCTTCATCGGGCTTACACTCTAACCTCTTCCTGGGATTCATATCATAAAGAGATTTTGTTCTTGTATAAATATTTTACCGATAACTGGTTTCCTCACATGTTTTCTTCAGACATTGCAAGAATTTTCTAAATAAGAAACTATCAGACTCCCCTTCCATAAGCACTGTTCCACGAAAGAAACTGTATGCCAGTATTCCATACATCCAAGATGACAAATTTAGAAGGAATCTCAAGTCTGCAATTGAAAACACTTTAATATGTTGCAAGTTATTTTAATTCCAAAATCCTCACAATAGGATCACTTTTTAAATTTAAAGACAAAATCTGCCCATTATTGCAATCCTCAGTCGTATATAAATATACTTGCCCCAGATGTAATTTGGGGACTTACGTAGGATCGACTAAGCGATTGCTCAAGGTCAGAGCTGATTCACATAATGGTGTCAGCCATCGTACTGGCTGCAGATTGTCCAATCCTGAATTTTCTAATATCAGAAATCACACAAAAATTTGTAACACCAGCATTAACTACTCTGACTTCTCTGTCTTGGGCCAAACAAGCCGTTTACACGAACTGCTTATCTTAGAGTCATTATTTATTAAGCAGTTAGTGCCCAAGTTGAACAATCACACCACCTCTATACAGTTGTTTCTGGCTTGAGCCGTTTTTCTTCGCTGCTTCTCCTCCTTTCCGAATCATAAAGCCTTCAGCCTTTAGTCTAGCAGGTGCTTTTAAATCTTGTTTTGTTTTAATGTAAGTCTGGTATAATTTGTTGAGACTCTTAAAGTCAAAGTTATATTCCATGTGCTTTTTAATTTGTGTTGTTTTCTCTTTTAGCCTTGATGATGTAACTGTATGTTGTTACGAAACGCATCCTGTCGGCAATAAATGTATCACCTTTGATGACCGGCTATCTCCTTTTATCATCCTGTCCTTCTATATATTTTATATATATATATATATATATATATATATATATATATATATATATATATATATATATATATATATTTTATATATATATATATATATATATATATATATATATATATATATATATATATATATATATATATATATATATATATATATATATATATATATATATATATATATATATATATATATATATATATATATATATATATATATATAATATATATATATATATATATATATATATATATATAATGATAATGTGGCAAAAAAAAACCTTATTGGTTTATTCCATAGAATGTCAGACCAGGATTACGATGAGATGATTATTTTCAACAGTTTATTCCGACTTTTCGTAAATTATATTTACATCTTATGGGATTTCTACCAGAAAAAAAAGCATACATTGTAAAGTTTGACATAGAATAAGAAAAAGGTGAGTTAAAAGTCGCAAAACATAAAGACAGATAAAATACTAAAATGTACGATACATAAAGACAAGTAAAATACTAAATTGCGCAACAGAAAAAAAAACAAGTAAAACACTAAAATGCGTTTAAAACTTATAAGATCCTCTAAGATGCATATGAGACTTACAAAAGATTAACTGAAATAACGTAAAAACACAAGTGAAAAGGAACTAACAGGCTGGTACGAAGAACAGAACAGAACTGGAAACAGCAACAAAGCAAGAGGAAGGACAAAAAATAAATAAATAAATAAAAAAAATGAAAACGACAAGATAAAAACAACTGGGTAGTGCAGGACTGTGTTTTTAATTCAGGAACTAGCAGTTTAATCTTAAGTGTTTCAAGTATAAGTTTGGTTGTTACTATGGCCAATAATACTAAAGTTTTCATTTTTATTTGCCGTTTTACATTTTTTAGAAGGATTGCATATATTGGATGATTCAGGGTTGGAAATCCTTGTCCCCTTACGGCAGCTGACCATCTGTGGGAGTCGATTCGCGCTTTGAGTAGACGTCTACTAGTAGTGCTCCGACAGAAGTCCCCGAATTACATCCGGCCAGGTATATATATATTTATAAATTACATTTGACGTCATATAGGGACTTTGGCAATCCTTAAACCGGAATAAAGAGCCAATAGTTAGTGGGTTTTTTGGAATGAGCTGAATATCAAGAGCTCCCCAAAGTGTTTG
Organism: Macrobrachium rosenbergii; assembly: GCF_040412425.1. Lineage (NCBI taxonomy): Eukaryota > Metazoa > Arthropoda > Malacostraca > Decapoda > Palaemonidae > Macrobrachium > Macrobrachium rosenbergii. Next base: position 30,973,338 of record NC_089749.1, read on the forward strand.
CTCAGGACCTTGGTGAACTCTTTCATGCAGTGTTTGTCTCGAATGTAGGGCAAACTAGCGCAGAATTTCATTTTGGGTACAGTTAGGACCGGAGCGGGCTTTAAAAACTTATTATTAAGTATTTCATTAAGGACTTTATAAAATACCTTTTCCGGAAAGCAATTTTTATTAAAGTAACCTAAAAGGAAGGGGGTCTCCCCATGAAACAGATTTCAGTTCGAGGAGAGAGAAAGCACCTTGTGAACCAATGTACAAATGGAGTTAAGTTCAAACTTGTAAAAACTAAAGCTAAAATAACTTGAACCCAGTTCAGTAAAAGTCTTTGTTCTGAAAACATTGGTACTCAAAACGTCGGAATGAATTGTTGAAAATAATCATCTCATCATATTGGAATATGATCAGACCTTTATGATATATATATATATATATATATATATATATATATATATATATATATATATATATATATATATATAAATATATATATATATATATTTATATGTATATATATATTTATATGTAAGGGGACACATTTGTTTTTGAGGTAATTCTGGCTAAAATCAACTTTCTTAGCAGCGAATACAAATTAAAGAATAGTTTTCTTTATCTTGAAAAGCGTTTTTATTGTTGTTAGGGAGGGATTGAAGTTAATTGTTTATCTATCTATAAATTCCAGAGACTAGAATGGCTGTTGGCATTACAACTTGTATACCTATTGCAGCATAGGGTTAAGCAGAACGCTGTTGCATGTAGGGAAGTAAAATTTTGTTGAGTAACAGCGTTCACACACTGACTTCTGCCACGGCTTCAAGTGATGACTGCTTCTCGGTGAGATGTTCTGCTCTGCCTGTCATTCTCTTGCCGAGAATGAGAAGTGGTTGGATGGGCCAGGTTGTATATCCGAGGACCGGAGTCCTATGACACATTCTCTCTCTCTCTCTCTCTCTCTCTCTCTCTCTCTCTCTCTCTCTCTCTCTCTCTCTCTCTCTCCATACCTGCTCATTTCCCATCACCTTTTAAATTTAAAAGTGATAGCCTCTTCTTACTCAAACATTATATTAATCCGTTGCTATGATGCGAAATTCAAAGGTTTCCCTTTCTCAGACAGATGTTAAATTTCGGAACAGTGGTGTCTGAAATCCTTATGTCCGCATTTGAACGTTCTGTCTCATTTCATTTCACCACATTCCAGAATCTGACAAGCCTGACCTCAAATGTTTGAGAATTCAGATCAAGCCACAATCATGGATGTGTCATGAGGAGAAGCCACAGTGTCTCTTCATCGTATAATACTAACGTTCATAGAAGCAGCAAAGTACTTCACAGGACCATACAAAAATGTCTGTTGTCTGTGTCTTCATATTCGTCTGTGTTAACTATTTATATTCTTTTATTTCTTATTTAGTCTCCATTCACTTCTTTCATTCTTTTTTCTTTTGCACTTACGGACAGTTTATACTGAGGAAGCTAACTTTGCAGTTAATTGCCATTTAAGCTTCTTGCATGAGAATGTGCATTTGTAATAATAAAGATAAGAATTATTATCATTATTATTGTCATTATCTACGGTGCGAGTAAAGTTTCTTAAGAGATCTCCCAGAAGCTCTTGGTGACCAGGGATGATCATTTTTGTATACTTATACAATGTTTTTCCTATTTTTTAGTTTTCATATTTTTCCCTCTACTTATTTCCTATAATTGCAGTTATTACTCACCTTTTTTGTTCTTTAGCTTTTGTTACATTTTTCCTGCCTGCCACCCCGCGCTGCTAATTCCATGCAATGTTTTATTAGCGTTCCCTATCGCGTTTAATACTGATAATTACCTCTGACTTTTCCCGCTTTTTGATCTTGATTAGTTCATGAAAATTGACGTTTTTGAAGTGTTGCGTCACTGGAAGGGGAGAGAGAGAGAGAGAGAGAGAGAGAGAGAGAGTGAGAGAGAGAGGATACCGGTAATGATTCTTTGTGCCATCTAATCTTTTCTAATACTGGCGCGATGAGAATAAAAGCCTCCGATTATTCATTACAATAATGGATATAAAAACGAGCTTTCACATCTATGGATACTTGATTGAGTTTAGAAAGGAGCTGAAGAGCGGAAATTAATTCATTAGTACACAAAATGGCGTCTCTTTTCATATCCCGTTCTCCCTGCTGTGATGATTAAAAATTATCAGGTAATTAGGAAAAAAGAAATGACGATCATCACTCGTCACAGGATTAGCTTCTCCTGACACAGGTGTTGATGTGGACGAAATATTAATCAAGTTTTTTATTCTGATGTGTGCTGCGTACACAGTAAGTACATGAATATACACACTTACATAAATATGCATAGAGCATGTATATGTGTCTAATATAGCAAAAGTATTTCTTGTTAGGCTGTGGTTCTGTTCTTTTCGACTTTGAGTAAATCGCGTTTTTTTCTCTCCGCAAAAATACTTTCGACTCTGCCGGCAGATTTCAGTCACAGTTTTTGGCATATATATAGGATAATATTTGTTATTGCTCTATACCAGTGGTTCTCAACCAGGGGGAAATTCCGCCCTACGGGAAAATTTTAGAGTTTCAGGAAGGGGGGATTGTGATCACAGATTGGCAGGCTCAAACTGGCTCTGGGATCACACAAAACGCAGTGTGTATCGGTCCGCACTATTGAGAGGTCACGCTGGGCTTTCTCTCCGCTAGCTTGTGTGTTTGTGTTTGTATTTTGTTGCATGTAATCTGAGGTAGATGTTTTTGAAAAAGGGGGGTGGGATGACATCCTGTCATATGGTGCAAGGGTCAAAAAAGGTTGAAAACCACTGCTCTGTACTGATACTATTTCAGTCATTGCTCTTTGCGTTTACTGTTTCAGGCCTTTTTTTCTGTACAGTTACTGTTTTAGTCAATGTCCTTTACAATTATTGTTAAAAGTAGAAGGTAGAACCTTCCTAAAAATGTTTTGGAGTTTATGTCTTTAACAGGTTTTCCTTCAAATGAACGACCTTTTTCTTTTATCAGGTCGAGGAATTATATCCTTGAGGGGAAGACCTCCTCGCTAGTTTCACTAATTGGCTCTGGTGCTTTGGGGTCATTCGTTGTGTCCTAGGACACACATATATGTGTATATATATGTATATATATGTATCATATATATTATACATACTTATATATATATATATATACATATATATATATATATATTATATATATATATATATATATATATATATATATATATATATATATATATAATATATATATATATATATATATATTATATATATATATATATATATATATATATATATATATATATATATATATATATATATATATATATAATATTATATGTATATGTATGGTAACACGTCCGTTATAAAGCTGATCACTCAATTAGCAAATTTAAGTTATCGGCGCATGTCCCATAAACCTCATACCTAAGGAACAGATTGAAAATGGGAATGGTAACACTTTTTTCCTTGTAAGAGGAAACAGGCTTAGAGAGAGAGAGAGAGAGAGAGAGAGAGAGAGAGAGAGAGAGGAGAGAGAGAGAGAGAGAGAGAGAGGGTAAAATATATTTCATCTCACCTTGAAATCCGAGTCCCCTCTGGAAAAATTTCTCCTTCAACTTATTCCACCTAAGGTTGATTTGTTTGTGGATATTTTCTCCCCGTTTTCATTTCATAAACTAATAGCATAGGCTACTAGTAAATCTTTACTGAGTAAGAATATGGTTATTGAAACGGCTGGTATATAAATTTGTCAATATTGTAACTTGAGTTATGGAAATCGTCAGTGCATGGTATTTAAAAAAAAAAGATTGAGTTCCTTTGCCCCGAAAGTTGGTTTTACTGTTTTACTCCTATTCTGACCACTGACAGGTTTGGAACGGCAGTTTTTGGAGTTGTGTTGTGGTTCTTTTAGTTTCCCTCCCCACCTCTCTCTCTCTCTCTCTCTCTCTCTCTCTCTCTCTCTCTCTCTCTCTCTCTCTCTCTCTCTCTCTCTCTCTCTCTCTCGCTTTATCTTTATCTGACGCAGCAAAAGTTAAAATCAAGCCTGCCTTTTCTTGAGCATTAGTAAACTGATTAAGTGTAGAATATTTGTAACCAAAAAGTAAAATAATGCACACTTCTGAAGTTTCTTTTCTCATCCTGATAAATTTTTGTATTTTTTTCCTTTGTTTATATAGCATCGTGCTTACCCCATATAAAAATGGGAAAAAAGCACGTTAAAACGAAGAAGTTTATATAGCATTCATTCTTGGTAAGAACGTGAGTTGCCGCTTTCTACGGAGTTAAATTAACTTTTTTCATATATCAATTTCTTAACATTTTTTCTTTGTTCCCCCTGTATCTAATTTTTTTTATGGAGAATATCCATGCTTTACCTTGTTATCACCGACACATTACTACTTTCAAGTTTATCCACGTCTAGTTTAAAATGGTTTGTAATATTCATATTATTTAATTTTCCTCTCTGATTTGTTTCCTGTAGAGGCAAGTGAATAAGGAAGTCGTTTACAGACAAAAAGGCTTCATACACGTGGTCGAATCGGGTGAGACTCCTATACTTTCTTCAACTATAAATCCCTCCTCTCGTGGTGTTTAGTACCTGCTGCAACAGTGTTTTTTACCCAGTTGCACTGATCGAACTCTCATATATTGCCTTGCAGAGACCTTTCATCATTCACGTTAACTGGAGCTCCTCTTTCTCGTCCTGAACCTTCCTCCAAGGTGACCGCCTTTAAGAAGACGACGCGCTTCCCCGGTTCCTCCTTGCTTACTCTGCTCATAATTCTCTTAGCGCGGTGACGCTGATCACGTTACGTTTAATGAATGTCGGGGATATCGTTATACGGCGACGTCACTACGTTGCGCTGCGTCACGGCGAGTCTTTTGACTTTCAGCGTCTCGGCCGTAACGTGAGGGAATCAATATCCCGAGAGAAAAGGACAAGAAGAAGCGTGAGAATAAGAGAAATCCCCGATTCTCCTGTCTTGTAATACATTCGGAGACGTCCCCCGGAGGCCCGGATTGTGCTCGGCGAGTCACGCCCGTTGATTGGATTAAATTCAACTGGCGCCAAATTGAATCAAGTCAAAACTTTACAAATCACATCAGGGCCGAAAATCAAGCATACTTCTTCATCTTCTTCTCCCCGAGAAATTTCTTTAGATCTGGGAAGTGTTCTGCTTACACACGCTCGAAAGGAGGAGGAGGAGGAGGAGATGGTGGTGGAGGTGGAGTTAGAGGAGGAGGAGAAGATTTGGTGGAGTAGGAGGAGGAAAAGCTCCATTTTAGACGGTGTTTGTCTTAGCTTTGCCGATAAGATAGAAACTTGCAAAGGACGAAGTTAAAGAAGAATGGAAAATTGAAGAAGGATTTCAGAATCATTAAGAGGGGGAGCGCTTCTGATTTTTCTCTTTTCATATTTTTTATTTAATTTATAGTCTCCTAATTCTGAAACTACGAAACCAGTTGTATCATTAATTCCAAAATATATTAATTGCAAATAGTATAGAAGGAGAGAGAGAGATAGAGAGATTTGTCAGCAGTTTTCGATTCCGGGCGTTACTCATCAAGGGCCGGCCGCAAAATTCAATTACCTTCGCTAAATTTATGGCTCTCTAACGCGGAGAACAAATGTAATCTTTAAATCCCGCGAATCCTTCATAAGGGTTCGCTCCTTGGTCACGTGACTCGTCTAATCCAATCAGATATTAAATCTCGTTTGTACTCTTTATTTACTTTGCCCGCAGGAGGGCACCTCGGCTGCTGATTGGCCCGGCGGTTTGGCGAGGTCGCTTCCTATTGGCCATCCGCACGAGTGGAAGACTGCCTGTTTGGAAGGAAGAGTAATCGAATCATGCTTTTTTGGGGTAGAATCTTGACATGGTTTAACGGTAGATTGGAACACCTGAATTTGCTTGACCACTCAATCATTAGATAACAGCATTAACTCGAAAATGGGCTGCGGGGAGGGGGAAGGACCGCTGGCCACCACTCAATAAAGTTCGTTTGGCTTTTTTTTTTTTTTCTTTATTTAAACTTAGTTCTCCGAACAAAGATTTTATTTGATCAAGAAGGAAAGCAGGAGGAAATTGAAAGGGTCCGTATTTCATCTCGTTCCTTGCGTCTCTCTGGAATGGATTTATGCATACATCTTGCTCTTCTCTTGATGGAATATTTCATAAATGCATTGGAATGACTGCCTTCGGTCAATTCCTGAAAAATGGTGTTGTTCAAAGGAGGGAGACTGAGAGAAGAAGACTCGCTTCCACCCCTTTTCCATCAGAAATAATCTTTTAATTGATTCGAATTCTAATTTGTTATATTACAAGTATCTTGAGATCTGTTGTTCCCTCATCCATCATATTTGCTTATCCAGCTCTCTTTTTCTCACTCATCAAGGATTTATTTTTAAGTCGACCGTTGTCAGGATATAAAAGTACGCCTTATTTAACATAGAATTCTTGCCACGAAACAAAGCTATTTTTGATGAGACGTTCCTTGTTTTTAAGAATTTTTATTTGTACAGTTACGACAGCAATAACCATAGTAATGAAATAGGCGAACGTATAGCCTACTGATAACAAGGAAATCCTTAATAATCATATCTGTAGTCAAAATGATACAAAAAAAAATTGCACCGGTGACACAAAAGAGACCTCTTGAGGGCGAAAATGTAGTTTGAAGAATGGCTTAAGAATGGACAAGCAGCAACAAGGCTTCTGTCCAACAATTATTGACAAAACAAGCTAAAAGTCAGTCCGGCTCATGTAAACTGAACCCATTTTTAAAAGGGTTCGTAGACAGATACTGCTTATAGGCCATGTTCTAAGCTTCTGGCAGATTTGGCTGTTGCACTAAAGTTTAGAAGACAAGAACCAAATATCCAGGACATGTGAACGAACTTTATTTTTCTGAAGAAGTTTCACATATTGGCTTTTCATGTCTTATGGTACCTCACATCCGCTTTCAACAGATACCTAAGATAGGGCGAACATTTCATCAGCGGTCCACAAAAAGGTGCTAAGTCGTCTCAGCCGATGCTGTGCTGAGCCGTTTTCCAAAATTTGTATAAGTGCGAGAAGTATTTCGAAACCTCCTATTGATGAGGAAGTTGAACGATGCATGCCAGATCTCACACTTTCACTGGCTCAGAGAAGCGGGTCAGTATCACCAAAATTCAAAGATTTGAGTTAGTTGTGTAGTCCAAAGTAGCGTTTCAAGTATTTAGTCATTCAAAAGCATATATCCCGTGGGGCGGTAGTGCTGTCAATGAACTTATGTGGTGTACTGTAGGCATTACTTAAGGTTCTTGGCAGCGTCCCTCAGCAGCAACTCCTTTCATTCCTTTTAATGTACCTCCTTCCATGTTTACTTTCTTCCGTCTTACTTTCCTGCCTCTCCTAACAGTTGTTTCATAGTGCAACTGCGAGGTTTTCCTCCTGTTACCAATTTCAAACCTTTTTACTCTATTTTCCTTCCAGCACTGAATGACCTCATAGGTCCCAGCGCTTGGCCTTTGGCCAAAATTCTATATTCCATTCCATTCCATTCAAAGCATATATGCGTGTGTGCGTGTTCCCGCATGTGCAAAGCTAGTTTTGCCTGCCTCTTTCTGTTAAGGCTATATAACTGAGTCTGAGGACTTGAAAGCGGGAATGTTACAGAATTGTAGGAAAACGAAAGGACCGGAAAGACGATTCCACAGCTTGGCTGTAAAGGAAAAGAGCACTCAGAGTTCTAAACATTTTATGGTCTGATGTTCTCCATGGCGGAAATGTTGGCTCTAGAGGCTTGGAGTTTCTCAGTCCTACTTCAAAGAGCCTTTGCAATTTTAACTTTGTTTTAGAAGTCGCTTTTTAACTTCCTTGCTTAGATAATAATGTGAAGTTTCATTAGTTTTTATAACGCTAGTTTCCCCATTAAGTAAATTAGCTGTAATACATAATACATACATACACATATATACATGCATACATACATATACATATATATATATATATATATATATATATATATATATATGTATATATATATATATATATATATATATATATATATATATATATATATATATATATATATATATATATATATATATATATATATATATATATATATATATATATATATATATATATATATATATATATATATATATATGTATGTATATATATGTATATATCTTGTGTGTGTGTGTGTGTGTAGTGACAGTGATAGATCACTAGGTTCTCATCTGCAACATTAATTCAGACAATTAGAACCATTTACAGGGCAAAAGAAACTGCCAAGTTTGATCGTTTCTAGGGAATATCGATAAATTCTTCACTGATTCAAAGTATTTAGTAAATTCAGTTTTAAATATCATTCTTGTTTAACGAAATTTACCAAATTCTATCGTTAAAGTTTCGGTCTAATCTTCTGTTTGTTAAAAAACATCCAGATTGTGATACGGGTGTAAGTTCCTATAAAAATTAATTTCAGTTATAATCGTGTACATATATAAATCTTATTCAAATTAAGGATTTTAATGATGCATCAGCTAAAGCAAGTCTCATACTCTCAATGTATAAAATCTTCAAGATGGATTATATTATCATCAGTATGCTAAGATTCCTCTTACCCGCAGGTCACCGGAGGCACAGGAAAACCTGAAGTCGTCCCGACTCCTAATTCTGGTAAGTACAAAATGTCGGAATACTTATTATTATTATTATTATTATTATTATTATTATTATTATTATTATTATTATTATTATTATTGAAAGCCGTATTTTGCTGTACTACTATTACATCAATAATAGCATAGTTTTTCTGTGTTGCCATTTACCACCTTATAGTAGATAAATTAAGAGGGACGGCATCAGCAATTCAGTAGGCATATTTACTATAGTATAATTCTCTCTGATTTTTAGATAATGAGAAGTCTTGATTATCCTTGCTGTAGTTTTTGCAGCACTAAATTACTGTATTTTTGAGATTCTTAAGAATTTCATATACTAAGATGAAGTTTTCCCTTCCTTTGTGTCTTCTGTGCGTGTTTGTATGTGCATGTGTTTTTGTTTTTTTTCTTTGAGTATACCAGATGGTCTAGTTATCTAAGAGGGTGTTTGGGTAAACCTTATGATTAGGTAAGGTAAGGCAAGTGAACCAAGTTAAGGTAATGTAAAACTCAAGCTGGTAGGTGAGATAAGGTAAGGTAGACAAGTTCCACGGCAGATGCAGCAAAGTATTAATCGGTTCCAGATAATGCATTTAATGATTTTAAACTGATTAACATACTTCCATAAGATAAGAAGATTAACTATCGGTGTAAAATAGGAGATACGTATCAGTGTAAAAATGTGAGGAATAAAGTCCAGCAGTAAGATATATTTTTGTTTTAAAATGTTAATTTTTCATTTTCACTCAAAAACGCAAACAGGTTTAGTACATAATAGACAAATAATTTCTCACTTCGTGTTTTATACGAGTGGTGTAGTCATTTTATTATTTTTGTAGCTGCAATCACCTATAACAATTTTATAGTGAAGTTTTTTCTCATTTTTACTAGTTTATAAATACTGGAAACATTACACTCAGCCGTTCATAACCACAATCTCACACAGATTTACGTATGTACGAACATTCATACATGCATATATATATAAATATCTATATATATATATATATATATATATATATATATATATATATATATATATATAGATATAGATATAGATAGATAGATAGATATATTTTCACGTATTTAGAGAATTCGTCCCTCCAGTCTGTTAGCTAGGAAATCAAATTTAATGCCGGCTGGAGGAGACCCCACTAGGGAGGGAGACAAATGTAGGCATCTTAACCCCAGCATCGTATGATTTTAGGGGACAGAAAGCCGTTAGGGAAGAAAGACCAGTCAGGACCGTCATTGGGCTGCTATGCTGACCCTTAGTAGTCTTAACTATAAGACCTATTTCCCTTCGACCTTTGTGCTGGCTGTTATTGCTCCTTCCAGATTGACGACCGATGTCCTGTGCCCATCCCTAGAAATCGAATGGGATGCCTCGGTGACCTCTCTCGTCCACTCCGCATCAGACCACGACAGCGCTAAGCTGGTGCTGTTCACTCTGTTACACTGGCCATGTGTTGGGACTTCTGCAGCCGGAATTCATCTTTTGCAAGCGAGCTCCATGTACAGATGCAATAAGGTATGTCTTGAAGTTAACGCCAGTGCTCTTTTCCTTCTCGTGAATTTCTCTCCATTTTCCGTATTTCCAACTTTTCATTCTCCCCAAACAAAGCCCCTTTGTTTCCCACAGCCTAGCACACACATTTGTCCTCATGACTTGTTCCAAGCCTAAATTAAGTTTGTTCTGGGATAATAATTAGAGCATTCCCACCATAGTGTTACCATGTGCTAATTAAATCTGATTGATAATTTCCTCCATTGTGAATAAGTAATTTCATGTGAGAGAAAGTCAATATATCTGAAAGCAAACCTGGAATTCTTTTCCAGAATCCTGTTATCTGGCTCTTCCCTCCATTGTGAATAAGTAATTTCATGTGAGAGAAAGTCAATATATCTGAAAGCGAACCTGGAATTCTTTTCCAGAATCCTGTTATCTGGCTCTTCGAGTTCTCTGCCCCTGTCCTTGTGAACCAAACAGCCTTAGACATTTAACTGCCATCTTGCTACATGCAAGACACTTCTGACCACCAGCGGTCCAGGGCCATGTGACCGGCCCCTGTCTGCATTGACATTGTGCTAAAATTTATTATTTATCAGCCAGTCTTAACAGCAGTGGTTATCATTTGCGAGTTCAACTTTCAGGGCTGTAGCCCCTCTCAGATTTGTTTATTTACTACTCATAGTCTTACTTTTATTGCACATTGTATGTGCCTTGTTTGCCGCTCAGTCAGCCGTTTCATATTAATTTCCTGATTGCTCAGCTTGTAAATAAATTCAGTTTAAAGTTACTTGACTGGTTTGAAAGGCGACCTTCCCATTCCCTGCTAAATAGATGTAATATCAAGGTAAGTCATCATTTATTGCTTATGTTCTGAGCTCTAGGTGTTGGCCCATAAGGCAAATTACATTCAGACTCCAATTTTATTCTTCCAACCGGGCTCCAGAATGTAACAATATATATATATATATATATATATATATATATATATATATATATATATATATATATATATATATATATATATATGTATATATGTGTGTGTGTGTGTATATATGTATATATATTGTATATATATATTTATATATATATATATATATATATATATATATATATATATATATGTGTGTGTGTGTGTGTGTGTGTGTGTGTGTGTGTATGTATGAATGTATATTTTTGGTTATTCCATACAATTTTTTTGGACTTACCTGCCGAAGTTGCATTCATTCGACAACCTGGTAAGCGTCGGCCTTCGAGAGAACATTCTCTCTCTCTCTCTCTCTCTCTCTCTCTCTCTCTCTCTCTCTCTCTCTCTCTCCTACGAAAATAAAGTTTATTAAGCAAATCTAACAACAAGACATGTAAATGAGATTATGCATGATAGATAGTTAATTCCAGTAAGCTATATCCCAAAGAAGAGACTAAAACATTTCAAGAAAACATAACGCGCGAGAATTCACTCCTGCCTCCCACAAAGTCACCAAGTCAGACCCCATTATCTGTGAGTCTGTTATAAATAACTTTCAGTGTCACTTCGGTCCCCAGTTCCATTTAAACAAGGGGATACAGGCCGCGACTATTTATGGTTTCTACCTTACTCGAAACTTCTGCAAAGAATAGAACCATCCCTATTAAACCCAAAGTTCACCCAGTTCATAACACAGAAATACATGATGTAAATGTTAAATAATGGTGAAGGAATAATCACCGCAATATAATCAGGGCTGTAATGAAGTATTTATAAAGGTTAGTAATTTTCTAAGTTCCTACTCACTCTTTCACTGGCGATCAACGCGTCCCTCCAATCTGGTCTATCACAAAGGAGTGAATGATCTTTCACAAGATCCCTCCTCACTTAGCGATTTCGTAATGCACGAACTGATTCACATTTCTGTTTAAAACACCCAGGATTCAGACTAGAACCGGACCCCAGGCTTCTAGAAAGTTCTGTCTAGAACAGGGACAGAAAACTCCGCTCAGGCAGAGTATATGGCCTCGAGGAAAGTGAAACAAGTGTGCTAGATCTTTTGCCTTAATGCTAAGGCATTCTCAAGCAAATTGTGTACAACAAATAAAGAAAATTACAAAGAAGACCCGGCTTCATCAAAATTCCTTAGAGTAAAGGCAAAAGATCTTGTGCTCTGTAGCAGCACTTCCTTCCCAATTTTATATTTTTGTTCATACTTATATCATGTTTAAATACCCGTGATAGAAGTTATACATTCACACTTTCCTCGTTGCCATATGCCCTCTCCTTGCCTGTCAATCTATCTATCTATATAGATGTCTTTTTATGGGTCGAATCTTACATTTTTAAGGAAGAAAAAAGGAGATAGATTGAATAAAGAGAAGCTGATCACTCGAATAATAAGTCTTGGGAGACAAATATAGTTACTTATTCACTTTGAGGTTTAATTGTGGTAGGGTCCCACTCATCTATCCACTATTATTCTCAATTAATCTGCAAATCCACTTGGAATCGGTTGATTAACAATATTTACATAAAATATGTAAAATGTTTTATCACTTTTCACCTCTCTCCATTCTAGCCTTATTTGTTTCTGTTCATGTGACTAATTCTAATTGATCAAATATTTTCCCTTATATTTCCCTCTAGATTTTTGATCGATATCATAAATTCTGAAGTTTTCTTATTCTTTGTTTTGATTGCCCTTTGTTACGTCTCTCTCCTTACTATACGTTACGCATATTTTTTACATACATTGCTATGATGTATTTTGACATTTCAAGAGCCATACACAGTGTTGAGTAATAATTTCTTAGAAATAAAAACTTAAGCAGAAAAACGGGAAAAATATGTAACATCCAGCCGCATGTAATGATATCAGAATATAAAATTATAACTCATCATGCTTGAAAATGAAGGAAAAGTTAAACTGAAATATCAGACAGTGAAGGTTTTTTGTGACAATTCGTTAGACAATTACTCAAAAAATAACTACCAAGAATAATGTCTCATTACCTTCAGAGCTGAGGTAAAACAAAATACTTTGGGGAAAACAATCTAATCAACACTTAAAACACTATACACTATGTTAACATCAAAAAGCACATTTCTTGGTATACTGTTACATAAAGCATTTCATTAAATTTTCACAAGAAACATTCAAACGCGGAAAACAGACACAAATAAAGTCGTCTATGATATGATAAACTGATTCCTGCCTCGAGGATATCCATTTCCGCTGGGAACTAAGTTTACTGGGTAGTTGTGCTATATTCGTCTTGAGAACATTAACTCGGGTACTTCGAAATTCAGTAAAAATATAAAATATTTACTACATTATTCAGGCTCCAACAGTTTCTCACTCTTTAGAGAAAATAGAACAGGTTATACTGTTGCACAACAGTACATCACCTTAGCTCGATTTATTTTTACATTATGCAGGGACATGATTGTAGGATAATTATAACGACACACCCACAAAATTCTTCACCTTACTTCACACAGCTCTTACATTGACACGGTACTTATGTCATATCCATAGTATGTCAATATTATATGATCTTAATTCATATTGTCCTTACATTGTGTGGGATGTACAACCCCAAAATATCTCTTGAGGCACTCGTTTGACCACAAAAAATAAAAAGGAAAACAGTGGCAAACAGAGAAAGAGAACTTACATAGTCTTCAGTATATAAATCTGGGGAGTTTATCAATGAATTGGTGGAATGAAAAATTATTTTTAACCTCGCACTGGAGCTTTTAACAAGCAAATCTACTTCAATAAGCTACAATCAAAGAGTTATGTTTAATTTAACCCAAAGGCATTAACCTCCTGCTGTATGGTCAAATTAAAAAAAACAGGTTATTGCAGGAGCGCAGATTGTGAAAAGGGAAGTTGCTCTAATTATCGCGGCAGTGGGACCTTATTCAGCTAATGCACATACTACTAGTTGCTGTTTAATCATTTACTTTTATGTTTCACATTATGGTGCACTGCAACTAATTTCGTGTGCAAGCCATTTCCACTGTTTGTGTTCCCTGGATTAATTTAGAATAACCGTAATTATGGTGATTATACATTGTGGTTTGCTGATAAAAGGAAAGGGAGCTTCCCTACCCTATAGCGAGTTCCTTCAGTCCAGACGAAAGTTTCTCCGTCAGTCCCCCACTTTTAAGACTCTTCTTACGGGCACATTTGACTCGTCTTGTTTACCTGCCCTTACCTCTGCTGTTGAAATTCTTCCTCTGTGACGACTGAACCGTGCCTGACAAACCTTGGGACCTCTCCCGGAACGGTGTGGTTTATGATGCATCTTCTCTGTCTCTTTTCTCTGGGAAGGGAGTGACCTGACCACCTGTTTGCGGATCACTGATATAATTTCTTTTTACTCCGCATGGAATGCACCCTGCAGGCCTGTTTACTTGCAAAGAGCTACTTACGGGGAAATGATATGCTGTTAAGGGATTGGAGACTTTTCTTACCTCCTCCACCTTCCTGTGATTCGCAGATCGGAAACCTTCTTGTTGCCTGAGCTCTGCCCGGCTTTTCCCTTGGCAGTGGGCTGTTGAGGCAGTGACTGCTGTTTTTTTCCCAAGTGGCCTTATACCTCCATGGAAATCAGCTGAGCTAAAGGATGGAAGGTGAAGTCATCGGACAAGGGGTCGGGAGGGGTTTGTCATGTTGGCGATAGGGAAATAAGAAAGCAGAGATCAGAGTTTGGAGAGAATCCTTCCTTCTTTTCATGCTCCTGAAGAGCCTTCATGAGATCGGAGCTCCGTGATGTTTAGTTTGCTTCGCAGGTGGTTCATCCAAATCTCAGCATTTAGGGTATGAAATATGCACTGACCTTTGTGTTGTTTTGATTTGCAGCTGCAGTTTAATACACATACAAATACACACACACACATATATGTGTGTGTAAGTATATATGTTTGTATGTATATATTGTATATATATATATATATATATATATATATATATGTATATGTATGTTGTTTGTCTTAGAGTGCATATACGTGCTTACGAATATTGCATGATTGTAAATGTATAAAGATGTAATTATGCACATTTAATAAATAGCCATGTATTTTGAATGTTCGCATATGCACAAAAAACATTTTTCAGTTCCGTGCGGGAGAGAAATCTGGTTGAAAGGGGTGGCAGGTCAGAAATTGCCAGGGCGACCGAACGGAGCCTGGAGCGAAGGGAGATGGACGAACTCCTCTTTCATATTCTAACAGCAAGTAATTAAGTAACAGCTTTGTGTTGGCAAAATTGCAATATTATTAAAACTGACGCTTCCCCGCTATTCGGATATTTTCCTGCCGTTCTTTCAATTATATTTGCGAGTTGATTACGGTAATAGACGCTGCTGTTAGAAAATTAATTAAGAATTTAATTTGCATTTGTAATATTTTCCTCCTTATAATTACCAGGTCATTATTTTGATTAATGTATTATTGTTGGGTAATGCAGACAAGGGGTGCGTGTAAGTTATAATCTGCCAGACACAGACGCACAATACGTACACCCATACATAAGCAAGCACACAGACATATACATACATACATAAATATATATATATATATATATATATATATATATATATATATATATATATATATATATATATAATATATATATATATATATAATATATATATATATATATATATATATATATATATATATATATATATATATATATATATATATATGTGTGTGTGTGTGTGTGTGTGTATGTTAGTGTATGCATGGAAAGTTTGTATGGATTCGTGTATATGAACTTGCATAGTTTTGTATTTGGTTGGCTTATAATTACTCCTATAAACACTTCCATATGTTTATGTATGCATGGATCAGATATTATCCCATGTTATGCCAGGGAGCAAAACAGGAATGTATTTAGGCTATAGATATGAGCAAGCGCTATAGGGCTCCGCCATAAAGTGTCAACAGACTTCCAGTGTTTAGGGGCCACATGCTTTGAGTGCATTGCATAACTCGAGGAGCATGTAAAATCTGGACACTTAGGTGACGCGTCAAAGTCTGCATGTTAAAAAAGGTTGACATGAGACGGGTTCTTACCATTTGAAGTACCTGATGTAGATTATGCTATTCTTGTATTACATTACAATTGTTGGCATTGAATTTCTGAACCAAAATGTTGTCATTTAATCTTTGTGAAGTTTGCTTACAAAGATTTTAAGTTTCTTCGAAGTACAGGTGTTCATTAAATTAGCTGATCTTTCAAGTCTTTCCTGGTCCCGTTTAAAATCAGCGACCCCTGGATTGACTATGTCGCTTTCTTTCCTTTAAGGCTATATGCAGCACCTTGCATATTTTCCTTTTTTTCTTGGTACATAGTTTCAGTGGCGTATATTATGTCGAACTTCGAAAAGGGCCAGAAGGAAGACGAAGAAGGAAAAATGAAAAAGAAATAAAAATGGAACGAGGTGATTATATGATTTTTTAATTTGCGCATTAAAGCAGGAATCAGGGGGATTTTTATGTCGCTCATACAAGTCTATTTTGCTGGTTCTTTATCGCTGCTGTTACTAGGAATTGTATGGTAAAGCCCTAAAAGATAATTGTCTGATTTGCCAAGAAAAGCGGGTGGGACAAAATTACTGGAAATATCTGAGGGTACTTTCCAACCAAAAGAATTACAAGTTGCATTAACAATGAACGTCTGAAGCTCCATAATTTAGTGGGAAAAGGACGAAGCCCTGAAGTTTGCTAGTTCGTTGCAGACAATGTCTATGTTAGCTGATTTAGTATTTTCTGTTTAGAGTAATGCCTACATATACCAATAGTTCACGCTTTGCTCAGATTACAGAGTGCTTGTGATTCATCAGTAAGTGATCACTAGAAATAAGTATAGCGAGGCTGTAGAGGGTTACCTAAAATTTTCCTTTCCCATATTAATAACCTACCATTTACAATCGGCACCTATTTGAGGATAAAATGTCTCATATCTTACAGACATAGATCTGTAAGCTGATCCATAGAGTGTTCAAATTGGGAGAGAGAGAGAGAGAGAAACCTTGTGTTTTTTAAAAATACCCGTTAAAGGGAGCCGGCATTTAATTTTCAGCAAATTATATGGTTGTCCCCCGGTTTTCCCTGGTGGTAGTCGCTGGGACATTACTCGAGATGCAATCCAGGCATAAGGCAGCCGTTGCAGCATGCTTTTATGTTCAACCTAGCTTAAACGCACAGGACTTCCCAGGACTCGCGAAGTACACTGAACACTAAAGCGATGGATGATGTCATTGTTTTAGTCGTATGAATTTTGTTAAAGCGTCTGTTCTGCGAGAATTATTATTATCGTTAATTTCAGCAGCCTTGCACTGACTGGTTTGATACATTTCCTGAATACTTAGTCTAGGTTATGTACTACAAAGCAATTGATATCAGTAAGTTGACTGCATTCTATGTTTTCTATATATGTTTAGCATGAAGTAACTTACAGGGCTGGCAATACCCTTATACGAATTCAGCCATACTGGATTTTCCAAAACTACCAGGTCGTCGCGTCATTTCCACCAACAAAGTATGAAATGGTATTTTAAAATTATGAACGTCAAAAAAGTTCAGCATTGGTAATGCTCTCCCTGTCTGTGTGTTTGGAGACTGAAACTAAGCTGCCTTAATTAAGGTAATTGAACAGAATGATGCTGTAATTGATCATGAAAAAATGTCCACCTCTCTCTCTCTCTCTCTCTCTCTCTCTCTGTGTGTGTGTGTGTGTGTGTGTGTGTGTGTGTGTGTACACGCTGAGTTGCTGATTTAAAGTTGTTGAAAAAGCGCTGATCAGTAAAACAAAATGTTAAGTGACTTCAAAACATAATTTCTCTCTCTCTCTCTCTCTCTCTCTCTCTCTCTCTCTCTCTCTCTCTCTCTCTCTCTCCAGAGCGACTGGTTTTAAGCTTGCTCCAGCTCATTCTGAACCTGAACAAGACTTTCCAAGCTGTCACCTAACTTAACCTCAATTGCTCTCCTAACCATAAGGATTCGTGGCAGTTGTCCGGAGTTACTCGGCAGGAGATAATCTCGAAGTCTTTCTCATTTGGAATGAAGGATCCTTTTTATCTCCCTCCTCAGCAGTTCCTTTTCTACGTTGATTTGAGTGCCATTTCTGGCAGTTCCGTTGTTATTTGTTATTGCTTTGTGTTAAAGGCTTCAGCCTTATCTTGTTTTTGTTGTTGTTTTTCAGCATATAACTATTCTTCTTCTTATCATTTATATTGTCTGATCTTTACCACATTGAATAGGCAGGTAATCATATAACTGACATTATAATTTTATTTTGATACATCACTTGACATACAGTTTCCAAGTTTACAGATTGAGTGCCAAATTGAAAAATGTTTAACACTTAAGTAATCGGTGTATGATTTATGGTCAATCTTTTTTCTAATCTGGGAGTTACACATTGTGTTTTACAATGGAGAAGCAACTGTCAAAAATCGGCTAAAAGTAATTGCTGTGTTTTAACAGTCGCTTCCTACTCCACCACTCCCCCACCCTAGCCAGTCTTTCCGAGGAGGGGTGGGGGTGGGGTGGGGGAACTTCTCCGAAAATCAATGGTGATAGAATCCGGGGAAACAGTACAATGAGAGATACCGAAAAGGCGACAGATTATTCCTTTAGTTATTATTGTGGCATGTTCTGAGAGATTCTTAATTTGTTCTAATTAACGGATTTTGGTAAAAATGAAAGTATATTTTTTTCCATAAAGAATGTCCAATTTTAGGATATAACAGGTTATAATAGATAAAAAGAACATTATTTTTTACAATTTAAAAGTGTGAATTTTAACTATCAGCCGGTAAATATAATAAATAAGTAAGAGAAGACGTGCGTGTGTGTATGCCCATAACAAGGCAGCTTGAACACAATGTGCGGTGCAAGTAACAGACATACATTTATGGTCATGGCCTTGAATAAGGAAACTAGTTGTGGCAACTTAAATAACCCAGTAGCCATAAGCAAGGACAGTATTTATTAATACACGCAGTTTTCGGTTCAAATGTTGTGTTCTATTATTAGTTTTCCTATGACGTCACAGCATACGGGCACCTGATAAGCCGCCGCCATGTTTTAGGTCAAGCATTGTAAACAAAGGAAATATAAAATTTCGTTGTTATTCTAAGCTGATCTCTCTCAGGCCAAACAGTCAGCTTTTGCATCCGATAAAAAAGAACATCCAACACTGATGTGAATATTTTTGATACAGTTGAAGGAGCAATGTTAAAGCGATAGCCTGGGTCCTCTGTGTCCTGAACTTGAAGGTTAAGCCTAAGCTTCATCAGCGCCAAAACAAACTTTTGAAAAGGTTTCAGTTTTGCTCTTGCTGGATCTCTGATACGGTCTTTGATCAAATTGAACACCGCCATTAGGAGAATGAATGATGGTAGTCCAGTATAGAGCTCAGTGGTCTGGTTAAACTATTTTTTTTAATAATAATAATTCGTCTCCTTCTTCTTCTTCTTTCTCTGCATCTTTTCCCACTTCTATGTGGGGTCGATGTTTCTGACAGCTTTCCTCCACCTGGTACGGTCAAACACATCGTCCTATGACAATTGTTTGTCTCTCAGATCTTCTCTAACTACATCCATACACCTTCGCTTTGGCGTTCCTCTTGCTCTCCCACCAGGCACCTCCATCTACATCACTCTCCTCCCTACATATGTCTCATCCCTTCTCATCACATGGCCATACCACTGCAGTCTTCTTTCTTGGGCCTTCTTTGATAGTTCTACAACTTTAGCAGTTCCTCTTATTCTATTATTTTTGATCCTGTGCATTTTTGTGACTCCACATATCCACCTGAGCATTTTCATCTCTACCGCATCCAATTTCTTCTCTTGCACTCTCCTTACCAGCTATGTTTCTGCTCCATACATCAAAGCTGGTCTCACCACTGTCTTATACACTCTTCCTTTAACCTCTATGTTGATTCTGCGGCCGCACAAGACACTGACATCTTTCTCCAGTTTTTCCATCCAGCCTGCACTGTGTGTGTTATTTCTACATCCAAATTTCCATCGTCAGCCAAAATTTTTCTACTCGGCTCAACCTTGTCCCTTCCATACTAATCTCAGAGGCTTGATCTTCATTAAAACTTAGGTATTCAGTCTTCTTCCAGGACCTTCCTTCATTGCTCTAGTGTTGACTCCACTACCCCTCTGTTGGTGCTGCATAACACGATGTCATCAGCAAACAACAAGCACCAGGTGGATTGATCTCTTGTTCCTTGAGATAGCAAATCCATTATCAGGTCAAAAAGATATGGACTTAAAGCAGATCCCTGATGTAAACCAACTCTTACTGGTATCATTCAGTTAAACCAACACTGCTTCTAACCTGCGTTTTTGCTCCTTCATACATATCTTGGACCAACTTCACACACTTCTGTGCTTCCTTTACTCACATACACCTCCAAACATCTTTGCGTGGGACTGTATCATAAGCCTTTTCCAGATCTATAAATACTATGTGCAGTCCTTTCTGCTTTTCCCGGTGTTTTTCCATCATCTGTCGGAGGGCAAACACTGCATCTGTCGTTCCTCTTCCTGGCATGAAACCAAACTGTTCTTCACCTACAGATGTTTCTTCTCCAATTCTTTCCCAGATTTTCATGATGTTAGACATTAGCTGTATTCCCCTGTAGTTTGCACAGTCCTGGATGTCACCCTTCTCTTTATAGATGGGCACAATAAAGCTTTCTCTCCATGCTTTTGGTATCTTTTCCTGACTGTATATTTTCTTTGCTAGGTCCCACAGCATGTCTGTTCCTTCTTCTCCTAGGCTCTTCCACACCTCTGCGGGAATTTCATCTAGTCCTATTGCTTTACCATTTTTCATCTTCTTTAGTGCCTTCTGTACTTCCTCTTGCTAATATTATGTGTCATACCAAGGTTCTGGAATCCATCTTCAACGAATTTTTTAGTATTTTCTTCATTTATCTTATCCTCGTTGCATAAAACTACTCCTTTCGCGTAACCTGTTTTATATGGGAGTAGTCTTTGGTGTTCTTGTCCCTCGACTTTACAATTCTCTGAATTTTTCTCTCCCTCTCAGGTGTGTCCAACTCTTCATACATATCGTCTGATGCTCTTGCCATTTCTTATGCAACTGCCTTCTTTACTTGCTTCTTATGTCTTTGGTACCTCTCCTTATCCTCTTGCTGTCCATACTTTTCCCAAATCCTTTTTGTATCTATTTTGGCTTTCACCACCTCTTTCATTTCACCATTCCACCACCAGGTTTCCTTATCGTCAGGAGGTTTCTTTCCAGATGTCTTTCCCAACACCTCTCCACCCACTTTCTTTATCGCCATACTGTTGTGATTCCACCATTCTTGCACTCCCTCTAGCAATCTAACTTCCCTCAATACTCTCTCCTTAAATTTCTGCCTCTCCTCCTCCTCGTGTCAGCTTCCAACACTTGATTGTTGATGGGACACGTGCAGGCCTACCTTTTACTGTGTTCTTTATTTCCAAGTCCATTATCACCACCCTGTGCTGTACTGCCACAAACTCTCCATTTAAAATTTTACAATTTCTCACCTCTCTCAGTTGCGTTCTTCTTCACACGAGGAAGTCAATTTGACTCTCTCTTGCTCCACTCTTGTATGTGATGCACTGGTTTTCTTTCTTTTCAACCCAGGTGTTGACAATAACCAAGTCAAATGACAAACTTCACCTTTTCATAATTTCCTTTAAATGTTTCTTCAGAAATTTCTTGCTTGGAAAGTTCGCTCTTCAGCTCAAGGTTTTCGACCAAAAGTCGCTTCAGTTCCTCTTGAGCTTGGGCATTTAGTTTCACAAATGCCGCCCTGTCCTTGGGACTCATCCATTCATCTTCTAAACTGCCCAGAAGATAGAATTTGCAGACAGGTAGGGATGGCTCACTTGCCTCAACCGCATGTTGATGAGTTGGTTCTTCTACAACATCTTGACACTCTGCTAAGCTGAGCAGAGTCTGAGCACATTCTGATGTGGCAGCTTTTTCCTTCCTGGCCCTGAGTCTCTTGTAGCATTCATCTGTAGCACAGTTGCTTGTGCTGCACCCCATTGAGACAGAAGGTACCCAGTCTGGATTGCAGGCTTTCCTGTAAAAATATATTAATATCACTGTGATATGTATGTGTGCAGTTCACTATCCACTACTTCATATTTTAAAGATTTGACCTAAATAACTTCATAGCGCTCTAAATCATGTATCATTTGACAGAGAACACACTGGTTGTTAATGATTTACTTTGTGAAATATTTATGCCCTATTATTATTCACCACTAATGAAGTGATCTGAGCAGGTTTTCGTATGTCTTGACGGCTGAAAATGAACCCTGTTGAACCTGGAAATCCAGAGTGCTCTCCTTCTTTCACTAATCTCGTGAGTTTTATCTCCTCGGTTTCTCACAATAGCAGGGACAGAGTAATGCGATTTGCTGTCTCTGTTTGACCTATTGTGGCACCCAAACACGCTGCAAGTGTTCACCATATTTAAAGGATTAATAGGTACAATATCATTGCAAATTCCCGAAAAATCGTTCTTATCATGAATGTGTGTGTCGCTTTTGCTCAACACAGCTGACCTAAAACATGGCCGACTTCTGTGTTTACATCCAGGCCTCATTCTGGATCGAAAACTACCTATTAAGTTTGACCTTTGATATATGTGTACCATTCAAGGTCATTCCTGAATAAATTGAATATTTATTGTGGTACATAAACAATAAATTGCCAGTGTTAATTATTATTATTATTATTATTATTATTATTATTATTATTATTATTTGTGTTGTTGAATATGATGGCAGCCTTGGTTGCATTAATCTTGTAGACTATTCATTCAACTCTTCTAATTATCCTTTTTTCTTCTTCAGTAACAGAATTGAGTAAAATGCCAAAGTTCATGGCAGGGGCTTTTATTTATAATAATAGCAAGAGTCGCAGGTAATGGAAATTCCGAGGGCAGGGTCCAAAAATGAGTGCAGGGGTCATCAGTGCTTCTGGGATCGGGGGTATCATGGCATATTTCGGAAGGCCTTCTTCCTTCTTCAGGCGGGAGCTGAATGAATTGGCGGCTGTGGTCTTGCTTTTTTATGTCAGTGGTCGGTGAGGGGCGCTGGTTACGGTCTGCTTTTCGGTTGGTCGAGAGACTGTTGATTTTTGATTGGCCAAGAGAACGCTGAGGTCACTAGGCATGGTCTTCTCCCATTGGTTGGCGGTTTCTCGGCCTTAATCTCAGAGCGTAGTGGTTGCTCTGCGATGCCCTATGGTTCGTAAGACGTGCCCTTTGGAGGAGTGCATTTATAGCTTCATTAAGGTCATGTCCTCCATCAGGGCGTTCGTCAGGAGGGTCTTGTTCGTTGCTGCTGTTCTCAATGTCTTGCTGGGATGTTCTGATAGTTATGTTGTCAGGGGGTGCTGTGATAGGGCGTCGTGTCGCTGTCGGAAGCAGATATGTTTCTTGTGTAGTGTTGATGGTAGGTTTTTTTTTCTGCTCTTATATGCAGTGCCTCTGGCATCCGTAGTCTTCGGTGGTCAGGGGCTTGATCTATTATTTCGAAGCAATTGATAATATCACTACGCCGGACACGAAGGTTGTGAGCATCTCTGGCATGGTTGAAAATGGCCCCCTCTTGGGCGTGACAGGAAATCCGTTTCGAAAGACGCATGGTGGTCATTCCGATGTAGGTTGCAGGACATCCTCGCGAAGGGCATTTGTACCGGTATACCAGTTGGTCTTCTTCAGCAGTTCCTGTCGAGTGGCAGGGTTATTCTTCATAATAAGACTGCTCATCTTCTTGCTGGCATAGTAAATAATCAATTGTACATTTTTCGTCAGGTCGGTGGGGGCGACGTGCTCCTTGATGATGTTTTTCAGGGCTTTTTCATCATCTTTATACTGTTTGTGGAACCTCCCTCTGTAGAATAATTTAATATCTTCAGAGGGGGCTGGGTGGGGTTCTTGCTGGTACCAATTCTTCAAACCTTTTTTTACTACATCTTGGATGTCTCGGTTTTTGTGTCCGTTGTTAACCAATACTTTGGTGGCGCGGCCGAGTTCTCCATGCATTTTTCACCACGAGGAGCAGTGGGAGATGGCGCAATGGACATAGGCTTTAATCACCGAGTTTTTATAATGCTCTGGGCACTCGCTCTCACTATTCATGCAAAGGCCCAAATTAGTGGGTCTGGTATAAACAGAAGTGCTGAAGGCGGTGCCCTGCTGCTCTACCAATGCGTCGAGGAAGTGGAGGCGGTTGTTTTCAGCATATTCTATGGTGAAGGACAGGCTGCTGTGCTGGTGGAAGGCAGCCTGTAAGTCATCAGTCTCCTCTTGTGAGTCTGCACGCAGGAAGGTGTCGTCGATATAACGCACGTAAACGGGGTTTTACGTACATTAGCGAAGACCTGTTGTTCAACAGTACCCATGTAAAAATTTGCAAATAAGTCTCCTAGGGGGGGACCCATGGCGACTCCATCCACTTGTAAATACATGTGTCCTTGGTGGTTGACGAACGGGGCCTTTTTTGTAAATATCTCCAAGAGAAACCGAAGGATGTGTTCAGGGATGTGGAGGGGTAACTGAAGGATCTCGGTAGACACGGTCGGCGATCATAGAGGTGGTTTCATCAAAGGGTACGTTTGTGAAGAGATTCTACATCCATAGAGGCGATGAAACCACCAGGCGGGGCCGACCAGAGAACTTGTAGAAACTCAGCAGACGACTTGAGGCTGTACATGTCAAGTGTGTAGGGGTGAGTAGAGTGTTCAGTCTTTTGGCCAGGTGGTAGGTGGGGGCGGGGATTTGGCTGATAATGGGTCACAGGGTGTTTCCTGGTTTGTGTGTCTTGATGTTACCATACATGTATCCTGGGCTATAATCACCTGTGATGGTAGGAAGGTGGGTAGCGTTTGTTGCAGTGTTGTTAGTTTCTATGAGTTTGTTTGCTTCGTGTTTAATGTCGTCTACTGGGTTCATTGTGATTCTCTTGAATTTCGTCTGATCAGCGAGTATTTCTTCTATTTTTCTATGGTAGTCTTGAGTATTGATGAGGAAGAAGGCGATAGTCTTGTCAGCTCTCCTCACAGTGATGTCTTCTCTCTCTCTAAGTTGCTTAGCCACCTCTCTAACCCGACGGTCGACAATATCGCTGCGATAGTTTCCGTGTTCGGTTATGGATTCGGCGAGCAGAAGGGGTTGAAGATCATCAATTGTGCGAAGGTTACCGATCTACTCCTGCTGTAGGATATTATCAAGGAGGTATTCCACTTCAAGGCATTTGTCCATGGGCGGGGCTTTGAAACAAAATGGCAGTTCAGTCCTCGTTTGAGCCTCTCGTCGGTGGTAGGTATATATTCTGTCAAATTAATATACGCTTCAGTGTTCTGTGGCAGGCACAGCTTACCCCCATTGAGGGCTATCAGTTTCTTGAGGATAGTCTGGGTGCGTTGTTCTGCATCCTTTTGTTCAAGATGCTGTAGGCCGTCGATAATCTGGTTGTAGGTGTCATGGTATGCGGGTTCTTCTTCATTTCTGTTACTGCCAGCATCGGAGGGTGCTGCTGCAAAAGGCCTGCTACTACGGATGGATTCCCACTCATCGAGGAGGCATATCCTTTCGGCATCAAGTTCATCCCGCTCTCGTTCTTTAGTACTGATGCCACGTTGTATCAAGCCCTTCTTGTATCCGATGCCAGGGTGTTGGTTGGCAGCTGGGTCCTGT
The DNA here is from genome assembly GCF_040412425.1 of Macrobrachium rosenbergii. Taxonomy (NCBI): domain Eukaryota; kingdom Metazoa; phylum Arthropoda; class Malacostraca; order Decapoda; family Palaemonidae; genus Macrobrachium; species Macrobrachium rosenbergii. The sequence continues at coordinate 30,999,224 of NC_089749.1, forward strand.
AGCCTAATCTTAGTATACTTTGGGTATAGGCCTCTTTAAACATGTTTTGTTGAATATGATGGCAGCCTGGGTTGCATTAATATTGTAGACTATTCATTCAACTCTTCTAATTATCCTTTTTCTTCTTCAGTAACGGAATTTAGTAAAATGCCAAAGTTCATTGCAGGGGTTTTTATTTATAAAAATATCAAGAGTCGCAGGTAATGGAAATTCTGAGGGCAGGGTCCAAAAATGAGTGCAGGGGTTGTTAGTGCTTCTGTGATCGTGGGTATCACGACATGTTTCGGAAGGCCTTCTTCCTTCTTCAGGCGGGAGCTGAATGAATTGGCGGCTGTGGTCTCGCTTTTTATATAGATAAAGCCAACCTTATCAGCATTATCCCTTCTCCACAAGCGGACCGTGATTGTACTACTTAGGTGTTCAAGGGAATAAGAGGCGTAGTGTATACTTCTGTACTTTTGCCAATCAACTTAGAGCAGTTTTTCTCTTGTTCACAAAATTTAGTCCTTCGCGTGGAATCGCGGTTGATTTGATTGGGAACCTGTAGGAAAGTTGTTGGGAGATTTTCTTCAAGTTGTATGAGGCGGTTGTTAAGATTCATAATTTGATTCAGTTGCAACAAGCAGTTACTCCAAGTTGTAGCATTTGTTACGTAACTAAGCTGCAACGTAACATATTTTTGGAATCTACAATAAAAAGCAAAGAGCGTTATAGTGGGAAGTTTGAAAAACAGGAAACTTACGCAAAACGGATGAGCAGACAAAACAAAAAGCAGGCGAAACGAAAGCAGTCATGGTCGAGAAAGCCATCAACAAGTTTTACCCTATACAAGGATTTACCTCATGGGACACACATCGTAAACATCTAGGTAGCCTACAACCGATAGAAAAAAAAATAAATAAAAGAAAATCCTGGGTCTTGACCAGAAGGAGACCAGAAGGATGAACTTGATATGCCCTTAAGGATGCACGCCATAGGAAAATGAACATAGGCGCAAGAAGAGAATGCCAAAGCTTGACATTTACTGCGAAGCAACAGTCACTGAACCGTGCAACCTAAGGAGAGTTGATTTGACCTCAGAGTAAACATGAGAAGGAATGATCCTTCGGGTGTTATGAGGGTGCCTTAGAGGAAGCCCTGGCATAAGTACAGGGTATTTCGAAATTAGAGCCCCCCCCCCCCCCCACAGCATAAGTTAAAATTGATATGGAAAAAACAAAAGTAATTCAGAACAGGTTTATTTAAGTTTCTCTCTGAGTATTTAATATTTTGTGTGGCCTCCATCTGCCTGTACCACAGCCTGCATTCTTGAGGGGTATGATTTCAGCAAATCGCAAAAAAGCTGAGACTCAAACTCCGTTTTCCTTAGCACTTCGGTCACCTCTCTTCGCAGGTCGTTGAGGCTTGGTATACCATCGTAGTTCACTGTGCACGCTTCAACACGATCCTTTAAGATACTACCAATGTTTTCACACACATTAAGGTCAGGGGAGCTACCTGGAAATTCACTTGACGAGAAGAAATTGATACCACTGTTTTGAAGCAGCTCCTGTGTCAGAAGAGCCTTGAAACATGGTGCCTTATCATGCAAAAATGTGACTTCTTCAACAGATAACACATTTTCAGGATCTTTGAGGAAAGGAAGTACCCCACCAGTAAGCACAGTTTCTCTGAAGTATTCACCATTCCATGACTGTCCTTTTTCTTTGATGATCCACATTAACCGTTTGGCTGTGAAACAGAGAAAAACTCCCAAACACTTGGGAAATTTCACAGCTTGGCGATAGCGCACGTCATCGCTGATATCATCCAACTTTGCAGCCCAAATGATGTCATTTTTATGATTTGGCTTCCTGACTGTGTAAATGAAGAATTCATCCGATGCAGCAACATGGAGAAAGTCAGCTTCATCCCAGTCTTTAAGAAATGAACCACAAAACCATGCACAGTCTTCTCTCTGTTGCTGAGTGATGTTGGGCGCGTTTATAACATGAAATGGCTTGATACCAGATTTTTTCAACTCACGATATATATATATATATATATATATATATATATATATATATATATATATATATATATATATATATATATATATATAAAGAGAGACATAAACAAGAAAACTTCAAAACAAAGATCAAAGCCACCAACAAGCTAAACACCATTACTGAATGCAATCACTAGTTTGAAGTCAAATTGTCACATACCAAACAAAAATACTTTAAAAATACTTAAGAACTGAAACTACAGTTAGAACAGGCTATTGCTAAAAGGTAACATTGTACTTCCTACAATTTTATGAACAAGGTAACTATCTAATTTAAAAAGACCTGAACTAATATTCATAAGTTGATTGTTAAAATGCTTAATAAAGGCAGATTCAATTATATTTCTCTTAACAATGTGGTTACAAAAATTATCTCAGATGAATTTTTCCAGTCTATACAATGGTTAAAATCATTCATATGTACAAATAAAGCACTTGTCAATTGGCCTGTTCGAACTGCGTAACGATGCTGTTTTAGACGATAATCTAGTTCTTTACCAGTTTGACCAAGGTATTTATTACTACATCCAGCACAAGGAATCGTGTAAATACAGCCATTAATTTGTTTTGGGAGTTACGAACAATGATATTCTGAAGTGTCCCTGAATTCTTGTAAACAACAGTTATCTTGAAAATTTTCAGTAATTTTTAATGAAACAAAGATTTACGTTATATGGAAGTGTCAAAATATTTTCTCACCAAAGGCTCTATTGTTATTGGAATAAAAATGTTTCTAGCTTTCTGTAAAGATTTGTCGATTAAAAACTTTGGGTATTTTAACATAATTCCCACGTCGTAAATTTTACAAAATTCCGAGTCTAAGAATTCCGGGCTGCATATCCTTAATGCCCTTAAAAACATGCTACAAAAACTGAGAGTTTTACATTAACGTGGTGATCTGAATAATAGTGGACATAAGAACAGACGTTGGTAGGTTTCCTGTAAACATCAAACACAAAAAGTTCTATCCTTCTATGAACCAAAACATCTAAAAATGGTAATGAACAATTATTTTCCTCTTCAACGGTGAATTTAATAGAAGGTACCAAATGATTTACCTTGTCCAAAAACTGTTCAAATTTTCGCACATGGGCCAAACACAGAATATGTCATCAACGTATCGAAACCAAAGAACCCCCTTAGGCAAAATAGCAGGCAATATTTTTACTTCAAAAACTCCATATATAGGTTGCTAAGAACTGGGAAAAGGATTTCCCATAGCCATCCCAAACTTTTTGAAGGTAATAATTTCCGTTAAAACAAACTTGCAATCCTTAACACATAATTTTATCAATTCTAAAATTTTGTCAAAAGCTAAAGGTAAATCATGCCTTGTTAATTCGTCAGCTAAAACAACTGGGACATTGGTAAATAAAGAAGTTACATCAAAACTGACCATTTTAAAGTCGTAATTTATGCGAGAATTACTAATTTTTTCAACAAAATCTGTATTATTCTTTATATGCGATTGGGATATGTTTTCCGACAATAGGCGTGAGAATCCGAACCAACCATTTAGACAGTTTATATGAAACGCTACCAACAGAACTGATTATTGGGCGGACAGGATTACCAAACTTGTGTGTTTTTTAATAAGACCATACATATACGGTAAAGTTACACTGCGAAGAAAACTGTTTGATTAGAGCATCATTTTCCTTTTAAGACACTTTTTTAATTTCTTATTAAAGTTACTATTAACAGTCGCTAGGATTTTTTCGTAGTTCTGAGTAAGTTAAATTATCTGACAAAAGATTACACATTTTTCTAACATAATCATCTTTATCCATTATCACCAGAACCTGGGATTTATCAGCCTTCTTAATATGCAGGTCATTATCATTTTTCAAGACGTTTCATCAAGTGTTTTCATAAGCGGATGTTTCAATCTACAGGAATGAGCATATGAAAACTGCGTCATTTTCACTCAAATTATAAAAGCATCTTGAACATCTCTATTTTTCGCCATTTCAATATATTTCTACCAAGATTAAGCGTTGTTAGTCATCAAAAGTCAGTCAGCCAATTTAAAGCAATCTTCATTAGAATAAGACGATTTGGCCACACTATGTTCAATAAGCAGTTCCTCAGATCATAACAGAGAAGAAAAAACTTCAACGTAGGCCTGATCAATGTAGAGGCAGAAAGTCGTCACGATAGCCACCAAAGCAGGATGGTATGCCAGCAAAGATTGTAGAAGTTCACGCGTGGCTTACATATCAGCAATAAGTCACAAACTGCACGTGACAAATATATTGCATGAACGACCACATGAAAGGTGAGAATTAAAGACCAGAGTACAAGCGCTTTCGTATGTAGCTACACTATTTAGGGTACAAAATGAAAATAAATAAGAGACATAAACAAGACTTAAAATCTTCCCGTAACATCTCGGGTCGGTCAAGTAACAGAGTTTCTCAACTTTGAGAAAGATACTAATCTAGTAATTGAAATCTGCAGCATTTTCATTTTGATCCTACGTGAGCTAACTTCACCGGGTGTATAGACTTACAGGAGTCAGCAATATTTTGTGATTTTATTATTCACATATACACTTCTCTTTTGAAGCTTTGTTCTCAAGTTCTCATAATCAGCTAGCCAACTCAAGGCAATCGTAGAATCTGAAAACAACATTATGTCATTAACTGCAATAGGCACAATACAAGAAGTGAGCATTTTATACAGCTCAAAAGCCCTTTGCAATGCATACTCTACTGCAGTGAGTCCGTCTGGCTAGATACACGTCATCAAAGGATGTTATTGTGGATGTTGAACTTCTTATGTTGATGAATGTTGATTGCAGAAACCCTCAAGGAACATCGTGGAGTGTAGATTTCTCTCTCTCTCTCTCTCTCTCTCTCTCTCTCTCTCTCTCTCTCTCTCTCTCTCTCTCTCTCTCCTTTGGGAAACCCGAGCAAGGTGAAGACATTTACTCCCCTTTAAACATAATCCCAAAAGAAGTAAAAAAAAGAAAGAAAAAATGATAGCTTCATACACCGAGGCCCCATGAATTATCTGACGATGTCGATACACGATAGCAATCTCCATCACCCTCAGATAAAAAGAAACAGCATTTCCGAAAGTTTCTCAGAAGCATAAATTCCACCCAAACATCAAAGATAATAAAGGTATGATAATGACTACATACACGATACATTCCACCGACCACGGTGAGTTCCCCCGCGGAATGACGGCATGATGTTGAGAGATTCTAATTGTTGTCCTTCCGCCAATCAACGGCGGAGGGAAAAGGAAGATGAATTGTTGTCAGTGGCGCGGAATAATTCTTCTAGTTAGCAGAGGGTTGAAGGAATTAACGTGCTGTTAAAAGCAGCATTTATCAGTCAGTATTTATTTTTATTTTGACTTAATGTTAACTTTAATTTAGTTAGAAACTTGTGGTTAGTATGAATATTAGTAATGTCCACTTTGTTTAAGAGCTTGTAGATTTGGGAGGGAACAGGATTAAGTGTGAATGTGAAGGAGAAGGCTAGGTAAGCTCGTCTGAGATACTATGGCCATGTAATAAGAAGAGAGGAGGT
>NC_089749.1:31009812-31024812 GCF_040412425.1 Macrobrachium rosenbergii
ATATATCGCTGTAAAAGAAATTATTTAGTATATACTGAGTATGTATATTAGTTTGTCGTGAAGTGTAAACTTCTTGTGTGTTTTTTTGTCCGTCCGCACTTTTTCTATCCGCTCTGAGATTCTGAAATAAGTACTTGGAAAACTTATTTGGGCTCCCAACGTTGGTATGTTGATATAACACTTCCACTATGTTTATCCAAATTGCATGGATCAGGCACCTCATTATTTTATTTTATTTATGGTGGAAAACATTAATGTATTTAGGCAAGATATTTAGCAAAGCGCCACCATATTTTAAAGTGGTTACAGACTTCCAAATGTTTCGAAGGACAAATGCTTTGAATTTTGCATATGAGACCACCGAAAGATACATCTTAGGTGACGCGATCAAAGTCCGCATGTTAAAATTGACATGAGACGGGTTATTAGCCATTTGAAGAAACTTGATGTAGATTATACTATTCTTTATTAACATTACAATTGTTGGCATTGAATTTTTCTGAACCAAAAATGTTGTCATTTAATCTTTTGCAATGAAGTTTGCTTACGAAGATTTTAAAGTTTCTTCGGTCACAGGTTATTCATTAAATTAGCTGATCTTTCAAGTCTTTGGTCCTGCTTAAAATCAGCGATTGCCCGAGATTGACTATTTTAAATTTATCCTTTAAGGCTATATGTTAACAGTTACCTGCAATTTATGGATTTTTCGTTTCTTTAACATAGTTTCAGTTATATTAATCGAACTCGAAAAGGGCCAGAAGGAAAGAAGAAGGAAAAACTGAAAAAGATAACTTTACACTTAAGAACGTTTATTGGCTCTTCAATATCTTTTTTTCAACTTTTGCTTAGCGTTAAAGTTCTTGCAATGTTGCCGAGTTTTCTATTGCTCAATCAGTCAACCTTTGAGGTGGCACTCAGGTTTATCCATATTCTGGTTACTAAGGTAAACATACTTTTAACTGCCAAAAGATAATTTAAACCTTGTTTCTCAAGAAAATTTGGCTTTTGGTGGTCTTCAAAATTACGATTCCCGTAATTTCTCCGTTTTCCTTTAAAAAAATTAAAAGAACTGGGGCGTGAATGCATTAATTTTAAAAAATCTCGAAGCTAAAGTATAAAGTAGTGGGAAACAGGTTTCATTAAGCGTATGTTATCATCGTCTGGCGCTGGAGGTGTTAAAAGTGAATTACCTTTAGTGATTTAAAGTTGAATATTTACCTTTAGAGTTAATGCCTGAGCATCTATTCAGATATATGACGTCATTGGTCAGAAAACAACGAGGTACTTGTGATTCATCATTTTTGTCACTAGAAAAAGAAATCTCTCAATCCTCAGGCTGACATTCAGCATTTCTCATTTTTCTTTTATGGTATAATAACCTTCTTCAAGTTCTGGACCCATGGGGATAAATTACTCTTATCTTAAGACATAGATCTGTAAGCTCCTGGCGTTGGAGGAAGATTTAGGTCAAATTTAGAGAGAGAGAGAGAGAGAAAGAGGTGTTTTTTAAAATAGAGATCAGCAAGCGTGGTTTGATTTTCAGCAAATTATATGTTTGTCCCCACTGATTCATGCCTTGGATATCTGTTAAAGCATTAGCAGGAAACTGCAATCAGGCATAAATAAAAGAACAACCTTTTTATCTTTAAAACTAGTAATCGCAGTTGAGTGGGTAAATGAATCAACTGTACACTAATAGAACTGGAGGATGTCATTGTTTTAGACCTACTCTCAATTTTGTGGTATTCGCAAACTGTTTTAAGAGATCACCCATTATTAAATTTAATGGGGTAACATTTTTGCAAGACCAAATTTGATTTAAGAATGAACAAAGAACTCTTTTATGTCTTACAAAGCAATTGAATATAAGTTGTTGGAGGGTTTATAGTTTGGTGTTACTGTTGACACAGCTGTTCACTTCAGGGCTTACTTGCTGAGAATATTTATAAATTTAGCCATTATTGGATTTTCCAGAAAGTACCAGGTCGTTAAGTGTAATTCCCACCAGACAAAGTATGAAATAGTATTTTTTTGCTTATGAACTGTCGGCATCAGTCAGCATTGGTCTTTGCAGCGTCCCTGGAGACTGAAACTAGCTGCAACCCCTTTCATTCCTTTTACTGTACCTCTATTCTTATCTCTTTCTTCCTTCTTTCCACCCTATCCTAACAATTATTTCATAGTGAGTTGACTGATTTAACTGCTGTTGAAGTTTTCTGATCCTGTTAAACCATTAAAAACTTTTCACTTTCAATTTATTTTCAGCCTAAATTTTATATTTCTCTTTTCAAGTGCTGGTCAGAAAGGCATAAGACCTGAGCTTTCTGAAACAAAGCTATTTATATTGTTGTGTAGCTGATCACCATGAATCTAACCTCAACTATGCATTGACAACAACCATAAGGATTATTAGTATTTGTTAATAAATGATGATAATCTTAAGTCTTGGAGCCTTATTTGGAACATTTTCAGGATTTTTCTCCCTCTTATTGGTTGCTATTCCCTAGTTAAGTGTTGACAATTGTTGAAGAGGTGGTGTCCTTTCCCAACTATAGTAATTACGATTGCATCTTATCTTCGTTTTTGCTTGTTGTTTTTAATTAAGTTTATTCTGGTGGAAAACTTTCAAACTATCGTTAGTTGTTATCTTATTGAATAGTCACTTAATGATGGTATTATATTTCAATTTTATTTTGCCTACATCATTTCATATGAAGCATGATGCTACAGATTGAGTGCTCTTAGTGTAATTCATCGCATTGTTGCGTATTATATAAGCCTTATTTTTCATTTCATATTCGAAAAGCAATTTTAATTTTCTATTCTGGGAGTCTACCCATTTTGATATTCAGATGAAGAGGTTATATAGTTCAAATGATCGGTATACCTAAAATAAATGGTTTTCGTTTCTGTGTTTTAAGATTTTTTCTTACTTATCTGTTAGGCAATATATTGAGTCTCCTCGGCAGGGTTGCATCAAATGCTCCAGGGGTTGATATAGAACCTTGCCTTACTTCTGCAAACTTTTCTTTCTCATGTGAAGATATCTTGGCAGTCTATTTTCTTTTGGTTCTGCTTTGTTTGGACTCAGATTCGGATTTAGCTGAACGAGGAAAGTATATTTTTTCCATAAAGACCGTATTCGATATTTATTCTGCAGTGATTAGTAAAAGAACATTATTTTTAGCAATTTAAAATTCTGAATTTTAACTATCAGCCGGCGCTATAATAAATAAGTAAGATTCCATTTTTGTTATTCACATAAAAGTTTTGCTTGTACAGCTGGGTCCGTAATTAGACCGACTCATTTTTTTATTCCTGATTTTATTAAATATTTTTTTTTTCGGTTCAAATGTAAGTGCTCTATATTATTATTTATCTCCGATAAAGAAAAATATCATAGAGACTTTCAACTGATAACTTTGTGTACGTTTTAGGTCAAGAAGTAAACAAAGAAGAGAGAAAATTTTTTTGTATATTTTAAGCTGATCTTTTCTGTCGAAACAGTCATAATGCATCCGAGAAAAGGAAAACCCAAAAGGTGAATATTTTTGATTTTGAGGAGCGTGTAAAGACTAAAACCTTATGTGTCCTGTTAGAACTTCCATCAGGGCAAAACAAACTACATAAATTCCATATCTTCTGAATTACGGTCTTTGATCAAACATGAGACACAGAGATTAGAAGAATGAATGATGGTAGTCCAGTATATGAGTATGTGGTTGTGGCAATGTATTTTTTTATTGTATAATATATACACTCCTATTCTTCTTTCTCTGCATCTTTTCCCACTTCTATGTGGGGTCGATGTTTCTGACAGCTTTCTCCACCTGGCTCGGTCAAACACATCGTCCTCTGAAAATTGTTTGTCTCTCAGATCTTCTCTAATTACATCCATCCACCTTCCCTTCCTGGTCTTCCTCTTGCTCTCCCACCAGGCACCTCCATCTGCATCACTCTCCTCCCTACATATGTCTCATCCCTTCTCATCACATGGCCATACCACTGCAGTCTTCTTTCATGGGCCTTCTTTGATAGTTCTGTGACTTTAGTCAAGTTCCTCTTATTCTTTCATTTTTATCCTGTCCATTTTAGTTACTCCACACATCCACCTGAGCATTTTCATCTCTACCGCATCCAATTTCTTCTCTTTCACTCTCTTTACCAGCCATGTTTCTGCTCCATACATCAAAGCTGGTCTCACTACTGTCTTATACACTCTTCCTTTAACCTCTATGTTGATTCTGCGGTCGCACAAGACACCTGGCATCTTTCTCCAATTTTTCCATCCAGTCTGCACTCTGTGTGTTATTTCGACATCCAAATTTCCATCACCAGCCACTGTTGAACCAAGATACGCAAATTTTTCTACTCAGTTCAACCTTGTCCCTTCCATACTAATCTCGGAGTCTTGATCTTCATTAAAACTTAGGTATTCAGTCTTCTTCCAGGACCTTAAACCTTCATTACTCTAGTGTTGACTCCACTACCCTCTGTTGGTGCTGCGCAACACGATGTCATCAGCAAACAAGCACCAGGTGGATTGATCTCTTGTTCCTTGAGATAGCAAATCCATTATCAGGTCAAAAAGATATGGACTTAAAGCAGATCCCTGATGTAAACCAACTCTTACTGGTATCATTCAGTTAAACCAACACTGCTTCTAACCTGCGTTTTTGCTCCTTCATACATATCTTGGACCAACTTCACACACTTCTGTGCTTCCCTTTACTCGCATACACACTCCAAACATCTCTTGGCGTGGGGACTGTATCATAAGCCTTTTCCAGATCTATAAATACTATGTGCAGTCCTTTCTGCTTTTCCCGGTGTTTTTCCATCATCTGTCGGAGGGCAAACACTGCATCTGTTGTTCCTCTTCCTGGCATGAAACCAAACTGTTCTTCACCTACAGATGTTTCTTCTCCAATTCTTTCCCAGATTTTCATGATGTTAGACATTAGCTGTATTCCCCTGTAGTTTGCACAATCCTGGATGTCACCCTTCTCTTTATAGATGTCACAAAGCTTTCTCTCCATGCTTTTGGTATCTTTTCCTGACTGTATATTTTCTTTGCTAGGTCCTACAGCATGTCTGTTCCTTCTTCTCCTAGGCTCTTCCACACCTCTGCGGAATTTCATCTAGTCCTATTGCTTTTACCATTTTTCATCTTCTTTAGTGCCTTCTGTACTTCCTCTTTGCTAATATTATGTGTCATACCAAGGTTCTGAATCCATCTTCAACGAATTTTTAGTATTTTCTTCATTTATCTTATCCTCGTTGCATAAAACTACTCCTTTCGCGTAACCTGTTTTATATGGGAGTAGTCTTTGGTGTTCTTGTCCCTCGACTTTACAATTCTCTGAATTTTTCTCTCCTCTCAGGTGTGTGTCCAACTCTTCATACATATCGTCTGATGCTCTTGCCATTTCTTATCCAACTGCCTTCTTTACTTGCTTCTATGTCTTTGGTACCTCTCCTTATCCTCTTGCTGTCCATAGTTTTCCCAAATCCTTTATGTATCTATTTTGGCTTTCACCACCTCTTTCATTTCACCATTCCACCACCAGGTTTCTTATCGTCAGGAGGTTTCTTTCCAGATGTCTTTCCCAACACCTCTCCACCCACTTTCTTTATCGCCATACTGTTGTGATTCCACCATTCTTGCACTCCTCTAGCAATCTAACTTCCTCAATACTCTCTCCTTAAATTTCTGCCTCTCCTCCTCCTCAATGTCAGCTTCCAACACTTGATTGTTGATGGGACACGCAGGCCTACCTTTTACTGTGTTCTTTATTTCCAAGTCCATTATCACCACCCTGTGCTGTACTGCCACAAACTCTCCATTTAAAATTTTACAATTTCTCACCTCACTCAGTTGCGTTCTTCTTCACACGAGGAAGTCAATTTGACTCTCTCTTGCTCCACTCTTGTATGTGATGCACTGGTTTCTTTTGCTTTTCAACCCAGTTGTTGACAATAACCAAGTCAAATGACAAACTTCACCTTTTCATAATTTCCTTTAAATGTTTCTTCAGAAATTTCTTGCTTGGAAAGTTCTGCTCTTCAGCTCAAGGTTTTCGACCAAAAGTCGCTTCAGTTCCTCTTGAGCTTGGGCATTTAGTTTCACAAATGCCGCCCTGTCCTTGGGACTCATCCATCCATCTTCTAAACTGCCCAGAAGATAGAATTTGCAGACAGGTAGGGATGGCTCACTTGCCTCAACCTGCATGTTGATGAGTTGGTTCTTCTACAACATCTTGACACTCTGCTAAGCTGAGCACATTCTGATGTGGCAGCTTTTTCCTTCCTGGCCCTGAGTCTCTTGTAGCATTCATCTGTAGCACAGTTGCTTGTGCTGCACCCCATTGAGACAGAAGGTACCCAGTCTGGATTGCAGGCTTTCCTGTAAAAATATATTAATATCACTGTGATATGTATGTGTGCAGTTCACTATCCACTACTTCATATTTTAAAGATTTGACCTATATAACTTCATAGTGCTCTAAATCATCTATCATTTGACAGAGAACACACTGGTTGTTAATGAGTTACTTTGTGAAATATTTATGCCCTATTATTATTCACCACTAATGAAGTGATCTGAGCAGGTTTTCGTATGTCTTGACGGCTGAAATGAACCCTGTTGAACCTGGAAATCCAGAGTGCTCTCCTTCTTTCACTAATCTCGTGAGTTTTATCTCTCGGTTTCTCACAATAGCAGGGACAGAGTAATGCGATTTGCTGTCTCTGTTTGACCTATTGTGGCACCCAAACACGCTGCAAGTGTTCACCATATTTAAAGGATTAATAGGTACAATATCATTGCAAAATTCCGGAAAAATCGTTCTTATCATGAATGTGTGTGTCGCTTTTGCTCAACACAGCTGACCTAAAACATGGCCGACTTCTGTGTTTACATCCAGGCCTCATTCTGATCGAAAACTACCTATTAAGTTTGACCTTTGATATATGTGTACCATTCAAGGTCATTCCTGAATAAATTGAATATTTATTGTGGTACATAAACAATAAATTGCCAGTGTTAATTATTATTATTATTATTATTATTATTATTATTATTATTAATTATTATTATTATTATTATTATTTGTGTTGTTGAATATGATGGCAGCCTTGGTTGCATTAATCTTGTAGACTATTCATTCAACTCTTCTAATTATCCTTTTTTTTCTTCAGTAACAGAATTGAGTAAAATGCCAAAGTTCATGGCAGGGTTTTTATTTATAATAATATCAAGAGTCGCAGGTAATGGAAATTCCGAGGGCAGGGTCCAAAAATGAGTGCAGGGGTCATCAGTGCTTCTGGGATCGGGGGTATCATGGCATATTTCGAAGGCCTTCTTCCTTCTTCAGGCGGGAGCTGAATGAATTGGCGGCTGTGGTCTCGCTTTTTTATGTCAGTGGTCGGTGGGGGCGCTGGTTACGGGTCTGCTTTTTTATATCGGTTGGTCGAGAGACTGTTGATTTTGATTGGCCAAGAGAATGCTGAGGTCACTAGGCATGGTCTTCCCATTGGTTGGCGGTTTCTCGGCCTTAATCTCAGAGCGTAGTGGTTGCTCTGTGATGCCCTATGGTTCGTAAGACGCCCTTTGGAGGAGTGCATTTATAGCTTCATTAAGGTCATGTCCTCCATCAGGGCGTTCGTCAGGAGGGTCTTGTTCGTTGCTGCTGTTCTCAATGTCTTGCTGGGATGTTCTGATAGTTATGTTGTCAGGGGTGCTGTGATAGGGCGTCGTGTCGCTGTCGGAAGCAGATATGTTTCTTGTGTAGTGTTGATGGTAGGTTTTTTCTGCTCCTATATGCAGTGCCTCTGGCATCCGTAGTCTTCGGTGGTCAGGGGCTTGATCTATTATTTCGAAGCAATTGATAATATCACTACGCCGGACACGAAGGTTGTGAGTATCGCTGGCATGGTTGAAAATGGCCCCCTCTTGGGCGTGACAGGAAATCCGTTTCTTTCAAAGACGCATGGTGGTCATTCCGATGTAGGTTGCAGGACATCCTCGCCTTGGGCATTTGTACCGGTATACCACGTTGGTCTTCTTCAGCAGTTCCTGTCGAGTGGCAGGGTTATTCTTCATAATAAGACTGCTCATCTTCTTGCTGGCATAGTAAATAATCAATTGTACATTTTTCGTCAGGTCATTGGGGGCGACGTGCTCCTTGATGATGTTTTTCAGGGCTTTTTCATCATCTTTATACTGTTTGTGGAACCTCCCTCTGTAGAATAATTTAATATCTTCAGAGGGGGCTGGGTGGGGTTCTTGCTGGTACCAATTCTCCAAACCTTTTTTTACTACATCTTGGATGTCTCGGCTTTTTGTGTCTGTTGTTAACCAATACTTTGGTGGCGCTGTCGAGTTCTCCATGCATTTTTCACCACGAGGAGCAGTGAGAGATGGCGCAATGGACATAGGCTTTAATCACAGAGTTTTATAATGCTCTGGGCACTCGCTCACTATTCATGCAAAGGCCCAAATTAGTGGGTCTGGTATAAACAGAAGTGCTGAAGGCGGTGCCCTGCTGCTCTACCAATACGTCGAGGAAGGGGAGGCGGTTGTTTTCAGCATATTCTATGGTGAAGGACAGGCAGCTGTGCTGGTGGAAGGCAGCCTGTAAGTCATCAGTCTCCTCTTGTGAGTCTGCACGCAGGAAGGTGTCGTCGATATAACGCACGTAAACGGGGTTTTACGTACATTAGCGAAGACCTGTTGTTCAACAGTACCCATGTAAAAATTTGCAAATAAGTCTCCTAGGGGGGAACCCATGGCAGCTCCATCCACTTGTAAATACATGTGTCCTTGGTGGTTGACGAACGGGGCCTTTTTTGTAAATATCTCCAAGAGAAACCGAAGGATGTGTTCAGGGATGTGGAGAGGGGTAACTGAAGGATCTCGGTAGACACGGTCGGCGATCATAGAGGTGGTTTCATCAAAGGGTACGTTTGTGAAGAGAGATTCTACATCCATAGAGGCGATGAAACCACCGGGCGGGGGCCGACCAGAGAACTTGTAGAAACTCAGCAGACGACTTGAGGCTGTACATGTCAAGTGTGTAGGGGGTGAGTAGAGTGTTCAGTCTTTTGGCCAGGTGGTAGGTGGGGGTGGGGATTTGGCTGATAATGGGTCACAGGGGGTTTCCTGGTTTGTGTGTCTTGATGTTACCATACATGTATCCTGGGCTATAATCACCTGTGATGGTAGGAAGGTGGGTAGCGTTTGTTGCAGTGTTGTTAGTTTCTATGAGTTTGTTTGCTTCGTGTTTAATGTCGTCTACTGGGTTCATTGTGATTCTCTTGAATTTCGTCTGATCAGCGAGTATTTCTTCTATTTTTCTATGGTAGTCTTGAGTATTGATGAGGACGAAGGTGATAGTCTTGTCAGCTCTCCTCACAGTGATGTCTTCTCTCTCTCTAAGTTGCTTAGCCACCTCTCTAACCCGACGGTCGACAATATCGCTGCGATAGTTTCCGTGTTCGGTTATGGATTCGGCGAGCAGAAGGGGTTGAAGATCATCAGTTGTGCGAAGGTTACCGATCTTCTCCTGCTGTAGGATATTATCAAGGAGGTATTCCACTTCAAGGCGTTTGTCCATGGGGCGGGGCTTTGAAACAAAATGGCAGTTCAGGGCCTCGTTTGAGCCTCGTCGGTGGTAGGTATATATTCTGTCAAATTAATATACGCTTCAGTGTTCTGTGGCAGGCACAGCTACCCCATTGAGGGCTATCAGTTTCTTGAGGATAGTCTGGGTTTGTTGTTCTGCATCCTTTGTTCAAGATGCCGTAGGCCGCCGATAATCTGGGTTGTAGGTGTCATGGTATGGGGTTCTTCATCATTTCTGTTACTGCCAGCATCGGAGGGTGCTGCTGCAAAAGGCCTGCTACTACGGATGGATTCCCACTCATCGAGGAGGCATATCCTTTCGGCATCAAGTTCATCCCGCTCTCGTTCTTTAGTACTGATGCCACGTTGTATCAAGTCCTTCTTGTGGCGTCCGATGCCAGGGTGTTGGTTGGCAGCTGGGTCCTGTAGCCTAATCTTAGTATACTTTGGGTATAGGCCCTCTTTCAAACATGTTTTGTTGAATATGATGGCAGCCTGGGTTGCATTAATATTGTAGACTATTCATTCAACTCTTCTAATTATCCTTTTTTCTTCTTCAGTAACGGAATTGAGTAAAATGCCAAAGTTCATTGCAGGGGTTTTTATTTATAAAAATATCAAGAGTCGCAGGTAATGGAAATTCTGAGGGCAGGGTCCAAAATGAGTGCAGGGGTTGTTAGTGCTTCTGTGATCGTGGGTATCACGACATGTTTCGAAGGCCTTCTTCCTTCTTCAGGCGGAGCTGAATGAATTGGCGGCTGTGGTCTCGCTTTTATATAGATAAAGCCAACCTTATCAGCATTATCCCTTCTCCACAAGCGGACTGTGATTGTACTACTTAGGTGTTCAAGGGAATAAGAGGCGTAGTGTATACTTCTGTACTTTTGCCAATCAACTTAGAGCAGTTTTTCTCTTGTTCACAAAATTTAGTCCTTCATGTGGAAATCGCGTTGATTTGATTGGGAACCTGTAGGAAATTTGTTGGGAGATTTTCTTCAAGTTGTATGAGGCGGTTGTTAAGATTCATAATTTGATTCAGTTGCAACAAGCAGTTACTCCAAGTTGTAGCATTTTGTTACGTAACTAAGCTGCAACGTAACATATTTTTGGAATCTACAATAAAAAGCAAAGAGCGTTATAGTGGGAAGCGTGAAAAACAGGAAACTTACGCAAAACGGATGAGCAGACAAACAAAAAAGCAGGCGAAAAACGAAAGCAGTCATGGTCGAGAAAGCCATCAACAAGTTTTACCCTATACAAGGATTTACTCATGGGACACACATCAAAACATCTAGGTAGCCTACAAACGATAGAAAAAAATAAATAAAAGAAAATCCTGGTCTTGACCAGAAGGAGACCAGAAGGATGAACTTGATATGCCCTTAAGATGCACGCCATAGGAAAATGAACATAGGCGCAAGAAGAGAATGCCAAAGCTTGACATTTGCTGCGAAGCAACAGTCACTGAACTGCAACCTAAGGAGAATTGATTTGACCTCAGAGTAAACATGAAAAGGAATGATCCTTCTGGGTGTTATGAGGGGTGCCTTAGAGGAAGCCCTGGCATAAGTACAGGGTATTTCCGGGGCAGAGCCCCCACAGCATAAGTTAAAATTGATATGGAAAAACAAAAGTAATTCAGAACAGGTTTATTTAAGTTTCTCTCTGAGTATTTAATATTTTGTGTGGCTCTCCATCTGCCTGTACCACAGCCTGCATTCTTGAGGGGTATGATTTCAGCAAATCGCAAAAGCTGAGACTCAAACCCGTTTTCCTTAGCACTTCGGTCACCTCTCTTCGCAGGTCGTTGAGGCTTGGTATACCATCATAGTTCACTGTGCACGCTTCAACACGATCCTTTTAAGATACTACCAATGTTTTCACACACATTAAGGTCAGGGAGCTACCTGGAAATTCACTGACGAGAAGAAATTGATACCACTGTTTTGAAGCAGCTCCTGTGTCAGAAGAGCCTTGAAACATGGTGCCTTATCATGCAAAAATGTGACTTCTTCAACAGATAACACATTTTCAGGATCTTTGAGGAAAGGAAATACCCCACCGGTAAGCACAGTTTCTCTGAAGTATTCACCATTCCATGACTGTCCTTTTTCTTTGATGATCCACATTAACCGTTTGGCTGTGAAACAGAGAAAATTCCCAAACACTTGGGAAATTTCACAGCTTGGCGATAGCGACGTCATCGCTGATATCATCCAACTTTGCAGCCCAAATGATGTCATTTTTATGATTTGGCTTCCTGACTGTGTAAATGAAGAATTCATCTGATGCAGCAACATGGAGAAAGTCAGCTTCATCCCAATCTTAAGAAATGAACCACAAACCATGCACAGTCTTCTCTCTGTTGCTGAGTGATGTTGGGCAATGTTTATAACATGAAATGGCTTGATACCAGATTTTTCAACTCACGATATATATATATATATATATATATATATATATATATATATATATATATATATATATATATATATATATATATATATATATATATACAGCACTATAACTTCTCTTCTTTTCCCATTCTTGTTTCTAGTTCAAGCGTCAATTTACGTAAAGACTTTCTTTGTCTACCCACTGCCTCAGCTATGATGTCTTTTGACTCCAGAGAAAGGACTTCAGGCCTTCCAAGATGCTCACTCTTTCGCGATGACAGGCATATGGATTTTTGTTTCAGTTTCTTTTAACAAAGGATTCATCTCTTTTAGTGTGTTTAGCTATCCAGGAACGTGAAATGAAGGAAGCGCCATCATCCCTGGCCTCTCTGAAGGTTATAGCCCGGATTCGGTCAATCCATCTGATTTCCTCCGAGTCGTTAGTCATGGCTGTATCTAACTCCGTCACTCAGTCTGAAAATACAAGAAATGTAAAATGAAAAACAGCGTAATAGAAACTTAAAATAATGTACTTGGAGATAGGCTATAGCAGAAAACTTCATAATTTTCAATTTGTTCTGTAGAGGTTGCGGGGGGGGGCCTCTAATTTCGAAGCACCCGGTAATTGAACACAGGACAGACAGCATGGTGCGATGTAATAGCACAAGGAACGGGTCCAAATCGTATGTGCATTTTATTTCATTATAACAACTAATAGCGTTAATCTTCCCTAATATTTATTTTTTTAATCTGTCTAGAAATACAGAGATAGGTGGACGTAAGGGGGAATTTGTGCTAAATTAGAAAAAGTGCCATTTTGCAGATGTAACTAGATCTCCGGTTTCTGCAACATATGCACAAGAAAATGTAATTACGAGCTATGCACATGAATGAACTGTATTTTTTCTGCAGTCGCCTTTAATCTCGGAAGGAATGGCTACAGAAGTAAGGTTTTCATTACTAAACATCTTGTTTGCATGTGATGAGGCACATTCTCCCCATCCGAAGATTGTCCTGGGAAGGAATGTGTACCAGCGGTACCAATGGCATTAGTTCTAAACGCCGCCGATCGGAAGACCGATAATTTACGTGAGGGATTCTAACGGAGACTCTTTCTATCTGACTGTCTGTCTGTCTCTTTCTTTTATACGGGTGGGTGTTTGTGTGTATGTGTGCATGTGACTGACTGTCAATATAAGTATATATATATATATATATATATATATATATATATATATATATATATATATATATATATATATATATATATATTACGTGTTTCATGATATTTTACAAATACATGTATACACACAAATATATATAATTTTATATTATATATATACAGTGTATATATATACATTTATATATACTGTATATATATACAGTATATACTGTTAATGTGTGTATATATAAAAATTTTAAATATTTATATATATATATATATATGTGTGTATATATATATATATATATATACTGTGTATATATATACTGTATATATATAATTTATATTATATATATATATATATATATATATATATATATATATATATATATATATATATATGCGTGTGTGTGTATATACACGTATCCGTATCGTTTTTCGTTTTAACGTGCTTTTATACCCATTTTTATATGGGGTAAGCACGGTGCCTTCTTTGAAGGACTTTGATTTGGCGGTGGTAGGCTATATATAAATACATTTCATCTTTGTGTTAGTGGTTGAATTCCGTTTTCTGTTTTTTTTTTCGCCGAAGGGCATAATTTATTTCTAGAGATTACAAATAGCACGGATGAATTTAAGTACGGCTATACAGATTAATAATCGTGAATAGTAACGATAAATTGCATGAAATCTGTTGTCAACAATTGCAGCAATTGATTCTGGCGAAATTCGGCGCGCTATAACCGTAGAGTTCGTGTAGACTTCAATGGTTTGTTTAATTTTGGGCGCATTGCTGCCATTAAATTGCCACAACAACGGCGACAGCTATACGAAGATGCAAAAGAAAAAATGAGTGATGTTTTCATTTGTTTATTGTATAGCTCAGTTAGGGGGTATGTATACAATTTCTTTAAACGTTCCTGTCTCCACACATAAACATATCAAATACTGTGATGTTCATCACATTGAATTGATAGTAACTCTTGCCCAAAAGCTGTGTATCCTCAAATCCATTTTCCTCACTCATTGCTTCCATTACCCCTTCCATTTAGTATTTTTCTTGCTACCGAAATGCCAAGAATTTCTTACTTTTTACTCTGTCTCATTATGTCGATGCACTTTAACAAATCAGCTTTTCCACCTCAGTCAAACATCTCGTCGTGTAATTTTAATGCAGTGTCATTCCATTATTCCTTGTTATGAATTTATCATTCTTTTCTGCAACACACGTTCATTCGCATGGGATACACTCAACAATCTTGCTTCATTTCCGGAAAGAAAATTCGGCTCGGGTTCCCTTGCAGCTTTCGATTTTCAGACACTTCTACTCTACAGCAGCTGGTAAGCGTCTGCTGCATTTTCTGTTTCTTTCATTTCTTTTCGGTTTTCTGTATTATTTACCAGGAAATGGCTGTGAAATTTGTCCATATTCCCCGTTATTATTTTCACTTCGCTCTGTCTCCTCAAACTATTATTTTTGCTAACCCATGCTATCTACTATTTTGTAGATTTTCGTCAAGACCGGGCGATTTTCCCCACATTCCCGTTATTCCCACTTCACACTACGTTACCTCTAGACCAGCCAGTTCCATTTCGTTTCCCATAGCGTCTCATTTATTCTTCGTATTTCGTGTGATTTTTCGCCCAATAACATTATCACTCTCTACAAAAACACGTGTTAAACAGTTACGAATACTTTCTTCACTTTCATAGTTCCTTATATCTTATGTCTTTTAAGTATTTTTAGTTTATCATTCGTGTTTTTCCTCATTTTCTTCTTCTACAATAATGGTATTCAATGAATACACAGTGTTTAT
>NC_089749.1:31029812-31052312 GCF_040412425.1 Macrobrachium rosenbergii
TCAAATTGGCACAATAAGGTAAGTTCTTCACTTTCACCTTTATTTTGTTTGCAGCTTGGTGTTCTCTTTTGGCCCCTCTGGCAGTCTTTCAAAGAGACAAAGAAATATATATATATATATATATATATATACAATGTAAATTATATATATATATATATATATATATATATATATATATATATATATATATATATATATATATATATATATATATATAATTATTACAATACATATATATATATATATATATATATATATATATATATATATATATATATATATATTTATTGCAACGAGGACACCTCTTTTCAAGCCAACTCTAATTTCAAATGGGAACATCATTGTCAAAAGATGTCAAAGTAAAATCGTTTCATATAGCTGTTGACATTAACAGTTGGTTGTAGAGAACCTGCATCTTCTACAAAGCTCTTGTTATTCTTTCCTTTGGCGGTCTTTTCATTCCCTTTCTAGACCATGTGACTGTGTTAAAACTCCTTTCCACGTCACTTCACCACCCTTGGAGACAAGCCTCAGTCGTATGATCGCCCCAGGCACTACTTAAGGATGTTCCTGAGTCAGCGCCACGAGGTCACCCATGCAGGCCCAGCATTTTAACATGCAGTCAACAAAGTAAACCACAAGGTCAAGGTGGCATGATAGAAAATGGATGACTCCTGCAAGAATGGGAAATTAATCCAGGCGAAGGAATAAGAGGACCAACACACGACGACTCTTGTCAGAGACACACCGGGCACAGACGTAACACCTACTACCCTTTGAGCTCCGCTCTCTAAGAGCCATCTCCGAAACCACTTGGCTGACTTCCAGTCCAATATATTTCCACTGCCAATTCCCTTAATTCCCCTCCCCCATCATCGGTGCATCTACGAGAACCCATTTCTCTGACACCAGGTACAGTGCCAGGAATTCGAGTTTTTCCAATTACTTAGTCCTTTTTTCTTTTACTATTCCGTTTTTCGTGTTTCCAGCGCAATTCTCATACAGACCTGACTTTGTTATTATTTATGTTCTTAAGTGAATTCAACAGTGTTGTACCGAAGGATCCGTTGGCACCATCAGTGCATCCTCGAACCCTTAATTGCGCTAATTTTGTCAGTTAATCGCATGCATTCACCATTGCAGACGGAGTTTTCTCACTAAGGATCATTTTGCTTCGATTGTGTATTCATTGCTGTGGTAAACCCACTGCAAATTGACTCACAATGCCCTAGAAGTGAAATCCCCGGCATCCAGTTATCATCTGTTCATCTTAATGTAGTGCTCCGACAGGATTCCATTTACCTGTCTTGATTATTCCCATCTTCTGATTTGTGTTTTTGCAAATATATGTGATTCTAGTTATCGTAAGAGTTTATCTAAAGTTTCCCTTTCTAGTAAACCCCTCAGCTCATTTTCTTTTCTTCTGTGTTCTACCAACCCAGGAATTCTACTCAGATTGCGTCATCTCTTGTGGTAAGTCCCCTTCCCCGGTTTAGAATATAAAAGTGGCGACCC
Source organism: Macrobrachium rosenbergii (assembly GCF_040412425.1). Taxonomy (NCBI): domain Eukaryota; kingdom Metazoa; phylum Arthropoda; class Malacostraca; order Decapoda; family Palaemonidae; genus Macrobrachium; species Macrobrachium rosenbergii. The sequence continues at coordinate 31,031,328 of NC_089749.1, forward strand.
TTGCTCAAGATTTGTAGCCTGCAACGTCATTGCAAGACCAGCAAATAGCCCTGCTAAGTTGGATACAAGACGAGAAGCAAACTTTTTACCATAGATCCCCTAAATAAGCACATACAATTGAACGATGGTATACAGCGTAATTATTTTGTTACTTTTGTATTATTGTGATCATAAATCGTGACTGGAAATTTTTTACCTATTAAATTTCCTCTAAGAATTAAAATCTCTGCATTCATGCCGAACGAGTAATCTCACAGATAGAAAGAATGTTGCCATTTCGAAATACGAGTGTTGCCGCTGCTGCCTGCTAGTAACTTCGGCATGACTTAAATTGCTAGGTCTTAGTTAGGAAGTGAAGTGCTAACAGTGTTACAAAGGGAAAAGTGCTTTTATTTCCCCCACCACGCGCTCTGGACAATTTGCCATCCATTGTTTTAGATAGGACACACACCAGCTGGCAAATCAAATCAGGTATAATAGGCGATTCCACTTCGCCCCACTCTCTCTCTTACTCTCCCACAAGCAGTAGCAAAAGCGCTAAAATTTCTAATTAACCTCCTAAAAAATTCAATGTCTGCCCTTTGAAAATTTACATTTATAAAGGTCATTCATACATGGCCACACGAGCCACTTTGCAAGTCTAAGAAGCATTTCATTTTGATTTCCTAAGTCTGTGTGCATGAGCAATTCTTCACTCCCATACCTAAAACTCACAAAGAGGCAAGGGAAACTTTCCCAAAACTGTTCGCCATTGTCTCATAAAACTTCAAGCGAGACTTCACTCAGACAACCACATGGCCGACGCATGTGCTCGGCTACCCGTCACAATTACCTTGCAACCTTAGAGTAACGTAAACTTCACAAACCATTATGATCACGTGTTTTCATCAGGTCAATCTTTTACTATAATGTAAAATTCTTCACACCTGATCACAACAAATGAACATCTGTTGCATGATAGCTTTAAGGACTCTGCTCGCTTTCTATTACTGTACTAGCAGAAAAATTAAGCCTACTTATTTCAAGCATATCTCTGTGTGGTACTTAAAACCAACCCCAGTTGTTTTTGCGCAAGCCTTTACCACTCTGCATCCATCCCACGTGTCTCTCACCAAACTAAACTCCACTATGGCTTATGCTACCCATTTACCAAATTTCCGTGTTACCACACACGGCCGAGTTACTCAAACCTACCCCGTATCGCGGGCTCTGACAAAAGCTTAAAAATCCTGCGCTCGATTCTACAGAACAAACCACGCTCTGAGAGAACCAAAACCCAAACCTACGAACAAACCCATTCTTTTCAAACAACCATGTTCTTTCGAACAAACCTATGTTCTCTGGAACAACCCAAAAACTCGTTCTTTTCGAATGACCCTAAGTTCTTTGAACCAACCAACTTTCTCTGGAACACCCAAAATGTTCTCTCGAACAAACCCTAACCCCATGCTCGATTCCCAGGAACAAGCCGCACACTACAAAGTGCCACCAGAATGTTCTCTCCAGAACAAACCCTAAAACCCTCACGCTTGATTCCCCAGAATGAACCATGCACTACAAGTACCACCAAAACGTCCTTTAGAACGAAACCCTTAAAATTCTCACGCTCGATTCCCCCAGAACGAGCCCTGTGCTATAAAGTGCCACTATCTGATCTCTCGAACAAACACGCAGCCTGTTCTCGTGAACAAACCAGGGGCCGTTCTCTAAAAACAAGACCTTAAAATTCTCACACTCAATTCCCTGGAACGAGCCAGCACCAAGAATGCCATTCCCCAGTTCTCCGGAACGACCCTACAACTAGTGCCAAAGGGGTACTCACATTTACTAGTGGCACCACCTACTGGCCTCCTCCATTGTATAATCACTCCCGGCTGGACCAGAGTGCCATTTCACTTCTGCGCCCTTCCTTGCGTGCTCAAGCTATACCAGGCTTTTGAGGGGATAAATTCTCACCCTACACACCTGCAACAAGGCTGCTGTTCCTGAGGAAATAAAAACCTTCCCCGAGGCGGGGAAACAAATGGGGTTAAAGGGCTCAGAGCTGGTAGCTTGGGTTGCTGAACAAAGAGCAGAGGCTAAGAAGGAGAGACAGGAGAAAGAAGCCAAGGAAAGAGAGGAGAGGGAGAAAGAAAGACAGGAGAGGGAGCAAAAGAGAGCCCATGAGGTCGCCCTCGCTCAACAGAGGGCCTTGAACCCCGCTCCAGCCTCTCCCAAGTCCACTCTCAACAGTGTGAGCTCCCTAATCCCAAAATGGACTGATACTGAGCCTGAGGCCTGGTTCGACCACTTAGAAAAGTTCTTCTCCACTTACATGTCTACTCCCGCAGAAGTTTCCCTGATTCTGGGGAAGTACATGGGCAGAAAGGGCACAGTCACCTTCCAATCCCTTTCCTCGGACAACTGAGGAAAACTTGAGGAGGTCTGAAAGGCTGTCACTAAGGCATATGAAATCACACAACCCCCCCCCCCCCAGCGCTGGAGGCAGCATTGGCAAGGCCTTCCCAAGGAAGCAGGTCAAACATGGGCCAACTGGGCATACCACAAGACCCATGCCCTAGGCATCTCCACCTTTGACGCCCTGTTCGAGCGCATACAGTGGCATTTAAATGCCAAGGCTCTGCCGAAGGCCTCCACTAGTTCCCACAGTGGGACTACACCCAACCAAGCCTCATCTGGCTCTTTGGTAAACAATAACCGGGCTGCTCCCTCCACGAGTGCAATGCCACAAAAGGACTTTAGCAATGAAATTTGCAAGGTCTGTAGCCAGAAAGGTCACATGTCCACAAAATATAGGCACTGTCCTAAATATGCTGCACCTAAAGCAGTCCACACCGCTGTGAGTTCCCTGCAGCCTGCTAAGTGGATAGGCCTCAAAGCTGTGGCCGTAGCACCCCTTGATGGCTCCACCCAACCTCGAACGCTGCCAAATATCATTGACACCGGGTCAGAGGTCAGCCTCATCTCTTAGAAGCAAGTGCCTCGCTGTGCCACCATCCGTGAAGACGAGCGGATAACCATCCTCTGGGTAAACGGTGATGTCAAGGACCTCCCTACAGTTTGTCTACTTGTTACCGCAAGTGATTTCTCCAGAGACAGAGAACACCTCTTCTGAGTCATCCAGTCCCTCGCGATCGGGCGTCCCCTTCTCCTGGGTCAAGATCTTGTCCAGTGGAGGGACACCTTGATCCCTCTGTGCTGCATGATAGCTATGAACTGATCCACTACAGGCCGATCCACTCCCTGCTGATCTCTCCTTATCAGAAGTGCCTTGGCTGCAGGAACAGCTTGACACCCCACTCGACCAATCTGACTCCGCACCTGTGGCTGCCCTCCTCATCACGGGGGCAGATGCCTCCCCTCCTGCCTTAAGCAGGGAACAACTTATCCATGTCCAGACAGAGGACGCCACCCTCTGGCGCCTCCGCTCGGAAGCTATCACTGACGAGGAAGAAGTGAGGGACCTTGTAAAGGATGACTTCCTCCTGCAGGACGAGGTACTCTACCAAGTATCCTGGAGACAGCATGAGCCTGTTCAGGTCCTTCACCGACTGGTAGTAGTCCCCTAGTCCCTACAGCAAGACCTCCTCCGGTTGGTGCATGATAGCATTGGAGGGCACTTCAGTGTCATGTGGACCATCCAGGCCGTCGAGGGAAGATTCTGCTGGCTGGGGCTATGAAAGGCTGTCAACGCCTTTGTAACCTCGTGCCCCACCTGTCAAATCACGGGAAACCCTAATGAAATCATCCCCAAGGCTCCTCTCAAGAACATTCCCTCTGTTGGCGTCCCCTTCCAGGACATCGTCATCGATTATTATACACCCCAGGGACGTATCAAGAGCAAGACGGGACACAACCACTGCCTTACTATCATAGACCGATTTACAAGGTATCCAGAAACTATCCCCTACACCCTCTTCGCTACACTCTCCAAGACCCTAGGGTACAGCCCCTTCGAACTTCTCTACTCTCACTCCACTCAGGGCCCCTTCGACATACTGTGAGGCCTGGACCAGACCGACAAAGGCGGACTGAGCGAGGGACCTGCCCAACACCCAGTGGAACCTTCTGGCCGCATGGGCAGTCGCTCAAGCCACAGAGGCAGCCACTCAAGAGAGGGTCAAGCTCAAGCTTGGCAAGAAATCCAGAAATAGATCCTTTAACATTGGAAACCAGGTCCTGGTGCTCCGTACAGGACCCACTTGCCCCCTCAAAATTGTTCGTGGGCCCCCACAAGATACTCAGGAAGTGAGGAACCTTGAACAACCTCGTAGCCTGTGGGTGAAGGTGAGCTAAATGGCTGCACATTAATTTGTTAAAACCCTACTTAACCCGAGAGGAAAAGGAAGCCAGAGAAGCCCTTCCTGCCCCCGGGGCCCTCATGGACACCATCACCACGATGCCAGCCCCCTCTACAAATTCCGAAATCGTACTCAACCTTGAGCCTATTACCCCAGAACTCGAGAGTCACCAGTGTCAGACCATACAATGACTGTTAAGCACACATCCACAGGTCACCCAGGACTGCCTTGGATGCACCGATGTTCAGGAACATACGATATACCTGTGGGAAGGTATCACTCCTATCACCCAGTGTTACTACTGAGTCAATCCACAGAAGGTAAAGAGGATCGAGGAGCAAGTACAACTCCAACTCGACCTCAGCCTTATCGAGGACAGCCAGTGAGTGGTTCTCCCCTGTCCAAGGAGTTGTGCCCTCTGACTGCTTTCACCACGTTCACTGGCCTCTACCAGTGTAAAGTGATGCCCTTCGGGTTAACCCAATAACCGTTTTGTATGGGAAGCAGCTTTGGTGCCCCCAGCTGTCAGCTAAGAGTGCGCCCAGCAAAAATTTACACTACCTAGACTGTCAGCAAAAAGTAAAAAGCACAACATGGCAACTACAATCCTGGCCGTGCTATCTTTTGAGGGCTGGAGAGCTATGTTTGCTTTTTTTATCAGTTTCTGTATCTTATTCCATATGTTTTAACCCATATAAGACTATTATCGTATATATGGCCGTTTCCCTTTCACCGCTGTCACGTAGTTATATGTCTGCTCTTTCCAGCCATGATAATAACAGCAATTTATCCCTTGGGTATAGGATTATCAGTGTAGTGACATTTGGAAAATAACATTCTCTGAGGACCGACACACATGCATTGTTTCATGTATGGAAGTTCATTTGTTGTGTATGAAAATCTTTCTTTTTAACATTCTAGAATTTATAAATAAGAGGTTCAACAATTAATCATTCGAATTATAGTTATTACTAATCATCAGAATTTTATTTGACAAGCCGCATAATGGTATATATTCGAGCTGTTTCCAAAAGATCTTGCATTTTTAGTCTGTATAATCCAATCTTTGGGCTAAACCTAGGTTCCTGTTATGAATTCTACATCATCCACGATGCATGTCTGTTTTATAAACAAAAAATATCAAATAACAGTAAACTGTATGGAATTTCCAAGTCATATATATATATATATATATATATATATATATATATATATATATATATATATATATATATATATATATATATATGTGTGTGTGTGTGTGTGTGTCAAAGGCATATCCAGGTATCCTTGGAAGGTAATGATCGGTTGTTGTTTTCATATCTCCTTTTCTTCCTTCCACCTGCATCGAGTTTGGTGGGTGGAACCACTCGTACATTAGTTTGAGAATGGTGGCTCGGATTATCTCCAGTCCTTTTGACCGAATCCAATTCCTTGTTTCACGGACAATGGCGGATTTAGTGATCTCCCTTTTGTACAGCCAACTTAAACGACTTTTACTTTCCCCATGAATTTTGACCGTCGACAAGGGAATTCCGAAGTGGCCATCATCAATGAAAGAAGGAACCGGAATCTTTCTAAAGGACTCGTTATATTTCCAGGCCCTAACATCAAGCCCATCAAATTCGCCGTGGGTGGGAGGTATCTAGAGCCTTACACAACCGCCGATCATTTCAGTCAATACCACCTATGTCGCTACCTTACAAATGTCTATATTCGCCAGTTATCAATATCATAGTCAAACCAAAATGACCACGAACATGTAGTACGTTTTAGACGTTGCCACTTTTCCCAGATTTGATTCATAAAACCTTGACCTAAGTTTGGATATCGCGTAGATATGGCAGAAACGTCGCCAAACCTTTCCATACTAGGTCTGAAACAGTAAATAGCTTGACACTTGTTCTGCTTATCTAACCGTGAAGACATAAAATGAATTGAAATCTTAAGAATTGAAGTCATACATTAAATTGCTTTGATCAAAAGGTAGGGTGAGGATGATCTAGTTTCTAATCACCTAAATAAATAAATTATACTAATGCCCAATATCTAGGCCAGGCTCACTGATGAAAATAAATGCTACAACACGAAATAAAAAAAAAATACTATTATTGACTTCTCCAGTGATGGCAGATTTGTGAATTAACTCGGCCTTGTCCCGGAACGGCCTCTTTCTTCTGGACAGCCGGGGGAGGGATAATTAGGATTTTATGACCGGATTAAAGAACCCCGAATTGAGGAATGCAGATTAACTTTAGTCGGATTATGAGTCAGGAAGTTTGGAAACGCAGCTAATGACACCCATATTGTGTGTACAGAGTTTCTATGTGCACTATAAATCTATACACACACACATACATATATATATATATATATATATATATATATATATATATATATATATATATATATATATATATATATATATATATATATATATATATATTTATGTATATATGTATGTGTGTATATATATATAAAGATAAAATCCACGAAGGAAAGGGAAACAGTTATATTGCATGTGTGTGTGTGTGTGTATATGTATATATATATATATATATATATATATATATATATATATATATATATATATATATATATATATATATATATATATATATATATATATATATATGATGAAGGCGAAAGCCCAATATACGGAGACCAAGGGCAGATGGAGAGGCACACTGACAATCTACAGTTTTTATTGTGGCCGACGGCGTTTCAAATAATCCATTGCATTTTCAAGGCTGCAATGACACAATTTTGTTTAATAAAAGGACGTCACTATATAAAATTATAAAGATAAAAATAAAATAAAATAAAAATGTACATACATTTCTTAAAATATCTTAAAACAAACCTACCCAGTACATGGCTGAAAAGTGACTAAACAGAAGAAGGTAAAACTACTCGAAAACAAAGAGAACAGCAGAGAAATCACAAAATAAACAAGGGTGTTGAGGACGTCTGGGCATTTAACGAGGAACGAGTGCTTTAATGAAAATTGACTCTAAAGTCGTAAGCTCGTCCTCGTGTTGGGCTGAGGCTATTATTTCGAAGTTTTTCATATCAATCTGCGTTTTGCAGACTGCAGAGTGATTTCTTATATTTGATAATTCAGGCCTGGACAATCTGCATCCGTCCTATAACTGACGCCCTGATGACTACAAACACGGACTTTCAGTAGCCGTCTCGTACATCCAACGTAGGTTCCCAGCTCGCACTTGGGACAAGTATATTTAAATGTAAATGAGGTTGGATGCTAGAGACGGGCACAGTCTATCCTTAGATCTGAAAAGAGACCTGAGCGTTAAAGGGTTTTTTCGGAATAAGTTTCATATTTACAAACGGGAATTCTTTGCTAATGATCTTTATAACTTTTTTGCGAAACTCATCGTTGAACAGGAAGGGAAATTTAGCGTAGATATCAAGTTTGGGAACATCATAAATGACACGTGGCTCACTAAAATTCATATCTAACAACTTTCTCAAAATTCTGTAAAAGTATTTTAGAGGAAAACAATTATTTCTAAAAAAACCTGTCAGGAACTCAATTTCGCTGTGGAAGCCTTGCCAAGACGATGTCAGAGTAAGGGCCCTGTGGAGGAGTGTAAAATAGCATTTAATTTAAAATTAAAATGACAAGCACTGTAAAATTAGTACCCAACCCAGTAAAGGTGCTCTTTCTGTATATACTGGTATGGAAACCCTCCGAGTCCTTGAAATACGTAGGTCCAGGAAAGGGAGCGATTTGCATATTTCCGTCTCCATAGTAAACTTAATATTGGAGTGCTGGGCATTAATAAAATCCAAAAACAGGTGAGACTGAAATTCATGTCTAAAAAGAACTCCTTGGATTTTAAGAACGAGATCCTTAAACAGGACTCGGACCTTTATATGGTTAGCTATGATGTCGAGTCGTTATTTACTAATGTCCCTGTTGAAGAAACTATTAATATTATTTTAAGCAAATTATTTCCTGACGAAGACTCTATGTTTCATAATTTTAATAAGTCTCATTTTAAACAGCTTCTTAACTTGGCCGTGCGGGACACGGTCTTCGTTTTTAATGGTACTTCCTTCAAACAAGTGGAAGGGATGGCGATGGGTAGTCCACTCGGCCCCACCTTCGCTAACATCTTTATGAACTCCCTGGAGGAGTCATTCTTAGATTCCTGCCCCTCCAACCTTTGCCCCCTATTTTATCGACGTTATGTGGATGACACATTCGTTCTTTTTAGCCATGAATTTCAGTCTCATCTGTTTTTAGATTTTATTAATGCCCAGCACTCCAACATTAAGTTTACTATGGAGAAGGAAATATGCAAATCCCTCCCTTTCCTGGACCTACGTATTTCAAGGGACTCGGAGGGTTTCCATACCATTATATACAGAAAGAGCACCTTTACTGGATTGGGTACTGAATTTTACAGTGCTTGTCATTTTAATTTTAAATTAAATGCTATTTTTACACTCCTCCACAGGGCCCTTACTCTGACATCGTCTTGGCAAGGCTTCCACAGCGAAATTGAGTTCCTGACAGGTTTTTTTAGAAATAATTGTTTTCCTCTAAAATACTTTTACAGAATTTTGAGAAAGTTGTTAGATATGAATTTTAGTGAGCCACGTGTCATTTATGATGTTCCCAAACTTGATATCTACGCTAAATTTCCTCCTGTTCAACGATGAGTTTCGCAAAAAGTTATAAAGATCATTAGCAAAGAATTCCCGTTTGTAAATATGAAACTTATTCCGAAAAACCCTTTAACGCTCGGGTCTCTTTTCAGATCTAAGGATAGACTGTGCCCGTCTCTAGCATCCAACATCATTTACAAATATACTTGTCCCAAGTGCGAGCTGGGAACCTACGTTGGATGTACGAGACGGCTACTGAAAGTCCGTGTTTGTAGTCATCAGGGCGTCAGTTATAGGACGGGATGCAGATTGTCCAGGCCTGAATTATCAAATATAAGAAATCACTCTGCAGTCTGCAAACGCAGATTGATATGAAAAACTTCGAAATAATAGCCTCAGCCCAACACGAGGACGAGCTTACGACTTTAGAGTCAATTTTCATTAAAGCACTCGTTCCCTCGTTAAATGCCCAGACGTCCTCAACACCCTTGTTTATTTTGTGATTTCTCTGCTGTTCTCTTTGTTTTCGAGTAGTTTTACCTTCTTCTGTTTAGTCACTTTTCAGCCATGTACTGGGTAGGTTTGTTTTAAGATATTTTAAGAAATGTATGTACATTTTTATTTTATTTTATTTTTTTATCTTTATAATTTTATATAGTGACGTCCCTTTTTATTAAACAAAATTGTGTCATTGCAGCCTTGAAAATGCAATGGATTATTGCGAAACGCCGTCGGCCACAATAAAAACTGTAGATTGTCAGTGTGCCTCTCCATCTGCCCTTGGTCTCTATATATATATATATATATATATACATAACAGCATGTTGTCTCTGTTCATTGATCCGTATGCTAATTGTTCTTTTTATAGTTGTTAGAATTCTCGAACGTTATGAATTATCAATGTCAAAATTGTTAGGTTTGAATTACTGTATATGACATCCAGTGTTCAAAGGAGGGTAAAGAACAATACAAAGAAAACAGTTATCTCTCTCTCTCTCTCTCTCTCTCTCTCTCTCTCTCTCTCTCTCTCTCTCTCTCTCTCTCTCTCTCTCTCTCTCTCTACGACTAAAAGATAATTTGACTAATAAAATGGTAATACCGATAAATTTCATCATCTAGTTTTAAAGATTTTCCTTTATCGATGTAATGAAACTGCCACTGTTGTCAAAGACGAAATCTTAGGCCTGGAAATTACTGGCAACCCGTTCACAATCATCAAATACAGACCTCATTTTCCTGTCTTTACCTTGTTAGCCTCTGTTGTCGTTTTCATCATTCTCACTGTCGGATGAATTTTCAGCATTGTCTCTTGTGCAAGAATTTTGAACGTAACTTTCATTTAGATTATGGTCTTTGTATATTGTTTCATGTTTGTTTGTTCTACTGTAGATCTAACCCTCTGATCTATGACGTTCCAGAGTTTATTCATAAGTAACGATAATTAGTTATTCGAATGTTTTATATATATATATATATATATATATATATATATATATATATATATATATATATATATATATATATATAGAAATCATCAACGTGAGTCAGAAATTTATTTCTGTTCCACACGTGATTGTGTGTTGATGATTTCTATCTTATTCACTCAGAAGGGATAATTCGAATGAAATGTTGTCTATTGGGTCATTGCTGAGTCGGGAAGTTGGGGAAAACTCGCTGGTATGCAAGCAGTTAGCTTGCCCAGGTAATTCCTTGGGTGCAGTTGCTCAGGTTCCAGCTTCTTTTAGACTTGTGTGGCCTAGTGGGTAACGCCCTTGCTTTCCACCTGAGAGACCTGGGTTCTGTTCCGACGTGAGTCAGAAATTTATATATATATATATATATATATATATATATATATATATATATATATATATATATATATATATATGTATATATATATGTACATACATACATATACATATACATATATATATGCGTGTGTATATAGCGACATAAGATGATATACACAGCTTCTGAAGTAATTTTTATGAAATGGTAAAGTTAAATTGATGAAATAAATTAGCAATTTAAAATAAATAAACAAAGCATTTTTCGGTCATTATTGAGAATGAAGTGCATCTGGAGTTCAGTCACATGCACTGAAGATATCGTAAAATAAATAAACAGTCAAGTGAGTACATTTTCCTTATTTCAGTTGGAATAATGTCAATAAACTACAGTTACTTATCATTTTCCATTTGCGCTAGAGCTGGAAAAGAAAAACAGAGAAGAAAGTAACTCATTACCGATTCAAAGTTGGATTAGATAGGATTATAGACCTTCTACCCCATGCATCGAAAGACCAAAATTCCTTGTAAGAGAACGAACCAGCCCAGCAAAGTGTTGTCTTGCTACATAGCGATGTAGCCAAGTGACTGGCGAATTCCCACTTTAGATATAGAAAATCAGGAAAATTATGATAAAGGGGGTTCGGGAGGAAGTGTTTTTGCTTGGATATGGTCAACAACACTTCATTGGACCTAGAGAAAACATATTATAGAGGATTAACCTTGAAAGGAAGGCAGGAAAAATCGATCGTATATATATACGTACTAAACGCCACGGTCAAAACATCTGCTCCCCGCATATATACGTAATAAACGGCCCAGGCAGCATTGGCGCACTACGTATATATACGTACTAAACGGTTAAAGGGTTAAAGAATGCACCTAGCTGTTTCCAGAGGCTAATAAACAAGATTGTGGTAGGTATAAAAGGCTGTGTCATATATCTAGACGACATAGTTACCTACGCCCACTCATGGGAGGAGCACCTACATATCCATGACCAAATCCTCGCTGCCCTAAAAAACGCCAACCTGGTTATAAACCTCAAGAAGTGCCAGTGCGGGGTGGCCAAGATCACAGGACACAGTAAACTGATACCTAAAGATGCCAACATCCATGCCATTCAGGATATGCCATACTCAAGAACCAAGATAGAAGCTCAGTGCTTCGTCGGGCTGGTCCAGTACTTCCGATGGTTCATTCTCAACTTTGCTGATTCAGCCGCCCCTATAACTAACTTCTTTCACGGCAAACAGTCCTTCCACTGTACACCTGACTGTGAGAGGGCATACAACCATCTCAAGGCAGTCAACCCGTTCTCCATACACCTGACTACAACCAGCCCTTCTACATGGCAGTTGATGCCAGTGGCATCGGCATTGGGGCAGTCATGCACCAAGAAAAGGATGAGGTGAGGCACCCAGTAGCCTACTATTCCAAGAAGCTCAACGTGGCTCAAACCCGGTACAGTACCATAGAAAAAGAACTTCTGGGTATGATTCTGGCCATGAAACAGTTAGAGTCCTATCAAGCTGATCATAAATTCCCCTTAACAGTCTTAACTGATCATAATCCTCTCAAGTATCTCATGACTTTCAGGAACCAAAATAAATGTTTAATGTGTTGGTGCATCGATCTCCAAGACTACAATTGGAGAATCAAATGTATCAAGGGTACAGACAACAAAATCGCTGATGTCCTTTCCATGCATCAGAGCTAACGCCCCTATCAATGGCTCCCTGTTAACGCGCCCCGCGCTCCCCACCTGCCCGCGAGTAACGTGGCACTCTCCAGACTGAAGAGTCACATTATTTCCACTCAGAATAACTCCCCTGGAAAGCATAAGACACTTCCTTCTTTGATTGTATAATTTCTCATTACTTATTACTCTTGTATTATTATTATCATCCCGAGTGCCAACCATCAGTTGGATGGCCTCCATGAGTCCCTGAACTCGCAAACCATACATCTACATGTATGGCACTCTAACTTGTACTTAAATGAGAGCCATTAAGCTCTTGCAGCTTTAGTGCCATGTCTGGCACTGTACCCCGTCATGCCCAAGTGCCATGGCATCAATTAACATAAGCCCACGAGTACCGCATTTATACCATCTCATCAAGGCAAACTAATCGCATGACTTTGCATAACAAAGTTAACCCTATATTTAAGTGCATGATTAAATCTAGATGTTACTCTAGTAATAACCTGGTAACCTTAATTTTATGTTAATACATTAAGTCACGAGATATACATTCACAAAATACTTTCGTAATATTTTGCTAATTACGCTGCTTTAGCTTTAATAACAAACATTTTTCAAGTCATTTAATACCAGCAGCAATTCTGTTCTGTGATAACTTAATTGCTAACACTGAAGTGAAATAACTTGCAGTTATATTTTACCCTAGAAATACTAATTTTAAGCAAATTAGAGCAACAAGAGGAAATAACAGAGTGCATGTTGTTAAAATAAAGTAATGTTGTCTTGCTTGTAGACATTCTTACCCAATTTAAGGTGTGATATGTCAGCTTGTTGGGGGAGTTGCAACAAGGGACACCTCTTTCCAAGCCAACTCTCCTCTCAAGAACATCATTTTCAAAAGATGTTAAAGTAAAATAATTTCATAACGCTGTCAACATTAACAGTCGGTTATAGAGAATTTGCTTCTCCTACAAAGCTCTTCTTATTCTTTCCTTTGGTGGTCTTTTCATTCCCTTCCTAGACCATGTGACTGCGTTAAAACTCCTTTCCAGGTCACTTTGCTGCCCTTGGAGACAAGCCTCGATCGTATGATTGCCCCAGGCACTACTTAAGGGAATTGCTGGGTCAGCACCACAGGAGGCACTAATCTCGGACAGCTGGCCTGTGAGCCAAAAGAGAAAGTTGGGCGACTGTGTGACACGAGATCACCCATGGGGTCACAGCATTTTAACATGCTGTCAACAATGTGAACCACGAGGTCAAGGCAGTGCAATAGAAAATGAATGACTCCTGCAAGAATTGGAAATTAATCCCAGCGAAGGGATAAGAGTACCAACACACGACGACTCTCATCAGAGACACATCGGAAGCAGACATAACACCTACTACCTTTTGAGCTCCGCTCCCTAAGAGCCATCTCCCAAATCATGTGGCTGACTTCAAGTCCAGAGTAATTCTAGTGCCAATTCCCTTAATAACCAACCCCCCATCATCAGCGCATCTACGAAAACCCATCTCTCCAACACCAGGTACAGTGCCAGGAATTCAATTTTTACCAATCACATAGTTCTTTTTTCTTTTGCTATTCCATTTTCCATGCTTCCAGTGCAGTTCTCATACAGACCTGACTTTGTTATTATTTATGTTCATAAGTGAATTCAACAGTGTTATACCCATAGATAGACCTGACTTTGTTATTATTTATGTTCATAAGTGAATTCAACAGTGTTATACCCATAGATCCGTTGGCACCGTCAGTGCATCCTTGAACCCTTAATTGCGCTAATTTCGTCAGTTAATCGCATGCATTCACCATTGTAGACGGAGTTTTCTCGCTGTGGATCCTTTTGCTTCGATTGTGTATTCGTTGCCGTGGTAAACCCACTGCAAATTGACTCACAGTGCCCTAGAAGTGAAATCCCTGGCATCCATTTATCATCTGTTCATCTTAATTTAGTGCTCCAACAGGATCCCATTTACCTGTCCTAATTATTCCCATCTTCTGATTTGTGTTATTGTAAATATGTGATTCTAGTTATCGTAAGAATTTATCTAAAGTTCCCCTTTCTAGTAAAACGCTCAGCTCATTTTCTTTTCTTCTATGTTCTACCAACCCAGGAATTCTAGTCAGATTGCGTCATCCCTTGTGGTAAGTCCCCTTCCTGGTTTAGATATATATATATATATATATATATATATATATATATATATATATATATATATATATATATATATATATATATATATATATATATATATATATATATATATATATATATATGGGTTGCAATGGGGTCGCTCTGGGACCCACTTTATGATATATATATATATATATATATATATATATATATATATATATATATATATATATATATATATATATATATATATATATAGGGTTGCAATGGGGTCATATATATCTGGGACCACTTTTATGATATATATATATATATATATATATATATATATATATATATATATATATATATATATATATATATATATATATATATATATATATATATATATATATATATATATATATATATATATATATATATATATATATATATACTGTATATACATATATATATATATATATATATATATATATATATATATATACTGTATATACATATATATATATATATATATATATATATATATATATATACTGTATATACATACATATATATATATATATATATATATATATATATATATATATATATATATATACTGTATATACATATATATATATAATATATATATATATATATATATATATATATATATATATATACTCTATATATATATATATATATATATATATATATATATATATATATATATATATATATATATATATATATATTGATAGATAGATAGATAGATAGATAGGTCAGTGAAGTCCACAATAATACGTACCATCCTGATAAATTTAGTAGAGTCACAAGCGTTTTATCGCCACTAACAAGTTTATTCTGATTAAGATTTGAACGGAACTATGTATAAAAAATCTTTTCGTGCAAACTGTAAAATATGAATTGTTAAACTAACCACCAACATCATGATGTGATTATTTTCCCCTTGATATTTACTGCTTACGTGTAAAGTGGCATTATACAATTCAGTCTTTTTCATACTTTATTTAATCAGTAGCAATTGGAAGCTTATATTTCTGTTCAGTTTGAGGAGAAACTGTATTGTTGCTGATGTATTCTTTGCCTCTCTGGTACGGCGGTACTCTCATCTTGTGATATACTGTATATTTATATTATGTATGTATATATATATATATATATATATATATATATATATATATATATATATATATATGTATATGTGTGTGTGTGTGTGTGTGTGTGCGTGTGTAGGCATACATATATATCGTGTGTGTGCACGAGTATGGGTGTACATTCATAAATCACCATAACAAGGTGATCATATTGCTACCAGAAGAAAACATATTCATACATTTCTTTAGCATTTAAGTTGAATTCTGAAGCGTCAGCGTGTGGTCTGTTTTACTGACATCTTTTCTGCCCAGTTAAACATACTGCAAAATTGTCTTTTCAGTCGTGATTTCGACTGTGTAGATGTCTAAGCACCTTTCCTCCATCGTACTTCATTTTGGCAGTTCCTATCTTATTTTATAGAAATTTTAAAATATTTTGCGTAGTAGTAATTTTATTGCCCCATTCATTTTATTTTATAGAAATTTAAAAGTATTTTGCGTAGTAGCAATTTTATTGCCCCATTCACTCGCAAACAAAAATTTTACCTCGGCACTTCAGTCCTAATTGCTTTTGTGTGGCATATTATCAACCTGTATCGAATAGGTAATATAAGTTGTATTACAAATACGTTTTTGGTGTATTTATGTGTTTGATACCATTACGCTTGACCGAGATTAATTTCTCCTCTGGATTTTCACAAATAGAATAAATTCTGTAAAGTTCGTCTTGGCGGAAATGATGCATTCACTCATTTACTCCACATAATTCTTGTTTGCTTTTTTATGGTATTTTGGAAAACTGTTGGGAAGACAGTGGAGGTTTTTTTATTCGTTTTGTTAGTCAATTTGTACGTGCAGCAATTAATTCCAACTTTAGATATTCATAATTACAGTGAATTCTGTAATGCCTCTCAAATAAGGAATGATTTGCTTCTACAAAAATATAATATAATTGACATGATGGGATCTAATTTTCCTTGCTGTTATGCTTTTATGTATTCATTATATTATCCCCCTCTTACTCTTCAGTTCTTTTCATATGTGAGTTTTCTTAATCTTATACGTTTTGTATAACCCCTTTCCTATTGCCCTTTGACCTTCAGAGTGGACGTGAGGACGCCACCCGACAAAAAAAAAGTTGATGACCCTCCTGTATTTTTTATTTAATGAGGGTTGGAAGCACTCTTTTACGGCTGTAAATACTTTTGTTCTTTTTAATAGTTCTTATGATTGTCCCACAGGTTATAAAAATGTAGAACTGCCTGTAATTGGAATCCACTTCAGTTTTGATTTTTACTGTTCGCTACCTGCAATTTACAAGAATTGGACATTGGTCGCATGATGAAGCAAACGGGAGAAACTTGGAGAAATGAAACGTTATCTTCTTGTCCTGAATACGCTCTTTATTCAAGTTTTAAGTGCTCGCCTTTACATAATATTTGTTAGAAACAATCGTTTGCCGATTGTTCCCTTAGTGGGTTGTTGCCTCCTTTGTTTTTTTTTTTCTTTTTCTTGCTGGCGAGTTGACGTCTGTTGAATGGCGTCAGACTTCGTCAATCAGGTTCGTAGCAGCAACGAATCGGGTCCAAGGTAGCAGGTATCTGTACCTGTGAGTCAGGTTCTGGCAGCAGAGCAGCGGAGAGTTTCTTGAGGATGAGATGGTTGCCGTGTCGGCTCTGTCATGGTCGTCGCGATTAGAGGGGTACGTCAGTACGTTTCTTGGAGGACGAGATGGTTGCCGTGTCGGCTCTGTCGTGGTCGTCAGTACTGGAGGAGGACGTCAGCACTGTGCTTGAGGACGAGATGGTTGTCGTTTCGACTCTGTCGGAGTTGTACTGCGGTGTTCCTGTCAAGCAGTTTGGGGCTGTTTCGACGGTTCTGTCGAGTTCATCTGAGGATGTTTATGTAACTCTGGCTGTAATGTAACTAGTAGCATGCTGTTTACGTATTATTTATTATACTGCTTTTGTATTTCATATTATGCTGCTTGTGTATTTATTGTTGTTTTTGATGTATTATGCTGCCTGTGTTATTTTATTTTGCTGCTCAAGTGTTTATTGATTTATTTTAGGTTTAATTATTATGCTGCCTGTGTGTTAATTTTGCTGCTCAAGTGTTTATTAATTTGAAGTTTAAATTACTTTTATTGTATTTTGCCGCTGTTAAGAGCTTAATTCATTTGTAGTAATGTTCATTTTATTGTTTTTAAATTGAACCTGACTCGACTGTAAATATGTATATAACCACTCTTGTCAATTATTACTCTTTCGCCCGAACAAACACTTGATTTTTGAGAGAGAGAGATCTATTCGTATAATCTAAAAATATGTTAATATCAGAACACCTTTTATTCCTTGTTTTCCTTCAGGTTTGATGCCGGTGAGTATAATTATCATTATGAATATAAAGTGTTTACTATGTTGACATCAAGAGAAAAACCAATACAAGTAGTACAGTGATATGCAAAATACTCTGATCACAATTTGTGTTTTACCCAGAAAAGTAGTATATTGTCAAGGAAAGTAGAAGCAAAATCATAACAAGAAGGAATGATTCAGAAAAGTTGAAAAGAGAAAGAGAAACAAGTATAAAAGTTATATATATATATATATATATATATATATATATATATATATATATATATATATATATATATATATATACCGGTATTTATGTATAATATACACATATATACTGTATATATATATACATATATATATAAAGTTTATTACTTACACAGTTGTTTTGTGCATTAATAGAATTACTGACAGGACCTCATTAAAACTTGGTAGTGTCTAGCGGAGATATTTATTCAAAGAAAGTTACAAGCTTTCTAGGACTATACATATATGTATATATATATATATATATATATATATATATATATATATATATATATATATATATATATGTATCTTCTTCTTCGTTTAACGTGCTTTTTCCCATTTTTCATATGGGGTAAGCACGATGCCTTCTTTTGAAGGACTTTGATTTGGCGTTGGGGTAGGCCGTAGCCTCGATCGGCTGCCCTGCCTGACATCAATTAGACCCCAGTAGCACATGTGTATATGTATCGTACCAAATCCCTAGCTCCCTTTCTCCCAACAGCGAGGAGGCTTGAGCGGTTTGGCCGACAGTTCGAGACGTGTGAGGTGTCTGTTATGTTTTTTGAAGATGTTGGAGTGGCTTTGTTTGTGTGTGTATTAGTCTGTAACACCCATTTGCTTTCAGCAAACCTATCCACTGATTACATACATAATCCCGGGGTGTCTACACGGATAGCAAAGTGTCCACCTCTCTGACCAGTCGGCTGTGGATTTGAACCCGCGCCACAGACTTCTTATGAAGTTCGAGGCTGCTGCTCTACCAACGAGCCATCGAGGCTCTCTCTATATATCTCTCTCTATATATATATATATATATATATCTCTATCTCTCTCTATATATATATATATATATATATATATATATATATATATATATATATGTATATGTATATATGTATATATATATATATATATATGTATATATATATATATATATGTATATATATATATATATATATATATATATATATATATATATATGTATATATATATGTATATATATATATATGTATATATATATGTATATATATATATATGTATATATATGTATATATATATATATATATGTATATATATATATGTATATACATATAATATATATATATATATATATGTATATATGTGTGTATTTCATGTTTGTATAATAAAATAATTATATACTTAATTTTATACCTGTTTCTCATATATATATATATATATATATATATATATATATATAATTATATATATATATATATATATATATATACGATAAGTCAAAAAGTTCCAGGAAAAATTCAATATATATTTTATTCAAACATCATTTTTCTACATATACCATCTAACTCTATACAGGGCGCTGTTTCCACCTCTCTGCAACCCTTTCTTTGTAGAAATTTGGGGCCTGCCTGTTAAACCATGTTGAAACTGCATGTTTAGCAGCATCCAAAGATTCAAACCGGACTCCTCTTAAGTGTTCCTTGAGTTTTTTTGGGAACAGGAAAAAAATCTGGAAGGAGCAAGAGCTATAAGTCCACCTCTCTCTCTCTCTCTCTCTCTCTGTGTTGAGCTCTCAAAAATCTCGGTGAACTTTCCTACTAAACCAGTCTTCAGTTTTGCAAACATCTAATGTGATTGTTTTTGTCCTTCATAAATCAATCTAGGTTTAAAAAACTATAACCTTCTGTTTATTCACTGGTGCAAATCTAACCATGCATGACAGGTTAAAAAGTATTAAAATAAATATAATACTAAAATGGAAAGAAAGGTCATATGAATATCTTCCGCAAACCTTTTATCAAACCAAGATTTTCATTTAAAATTGAAATGCGGAACAAGAACTATAAGTGGGATTCTTCCACTAGATCTCAACCTCAGTTTTTGCAGTCGATTCAGTCTCCATTCCAACCTGATGTCTTATGTCAATCATAAATACATTTAGTTCACTTAAACTTGTTGGCTAAATCCTGGTTTCATAGTGGCAGAACTTGATGTTCATTTGTTGGTGTTTAACACACACAAGAACTGATGTAAAAGTCTATGACAATGCATGCACATGACTATCCATGAAACTTGGGATAATCCTACAGTTAGCCTGTAGAGAAATCATCTTCCATTAGTATTAAACACATCTAACAAACTTAGTTCACAAATTAATGCATGACATTACACCATTAAATAAATATAATACTAAAATGGAAAGTAGAAAGAAAACCTGTTAAAAGAAATAACAAAATGTTATTCAGTCTCCATTCCAAAATGTGATTTAAATCCCATAGTTCATTTTTGGTGTTTCCACAACACTCACCTGCATGCACATGACAGGAAACTTGGTCCTTCAGGAGACCACATTAACACCATTTTGAAAGAAATGTTAAAAGAAATAACAAAAAATGTTAAGCCTCCAAAATGTGATTTAATGTCTATTTTTAACTTTCAGGAAACTTGGTCCTCAGGAGACCTCACATTTGCTCCTCAAAACTTACCTAAGCTCCACTTACCTAAAAGCCACTACTCATTACATACAAACGCACAACACACCCATATTTGGGTTTTAACCGGACAGAGCTTCCAGAACATTCGAGATAAAACACTGATGAGCTCTTCCGCTCATAAACCGCTGACAAGATTGTATTTAAGATGACATTTCGTTCAGCCACCCACGTGCTGAGCCTGCAGATCATCAGGCATTCACCTATTCGCTGAAATGTGCTTAATGCCACAAAACACT
>NC_089749.1:31059812-31062312 GCF_040412425.1 Macrobrachium rosenbergii
ACTCACCAGCGTGGCCTCCTGCAATAGCTGCACAGGGTCTTGGCGGCAGTCCATTCTTCGCGAGTGGAGTTCGAGAGGTAGGCCGGAGGGATGATCTGCTTCTGAGAGGTGCTATGCTAATTGATTGAAAGCTTCTCTTAATGAATCAGCCATGCGACAAGCTTCCATAAGTGTGGAGGGCTGTTTATCGTTAAGATATACTGCAAGGGGCCCTGGCACACATTGGAAAAGGTCTTCTAGCATGGTCCGATTGAAAAGATCCTCAACAAAGCCGTGTTAAGGCCAAGGAGTCGAACCAGATGCTGCACTGACTGGGTTTTGTGGACATGCCCATTCGTCCAAGACCAGCCGACTTCCTTGCAGACCTCGGAACCGTTGTTCCATTTTCTGGGGGTTACCGAGGTCTTGGTAATGACTCCACGAACTTCCGCCATGTTGCCTCTGCCTTCCTCCAGTGAGCGGAGCGCTGCCTTGGCTTTTCCTCCATATGCTTGGCTAGTATTAAGGCCTTCCGTCTCCGTGGTGCTGTAGTTACTTCCAAAGTAGCTTCGATCTCCTCCAGCCATGCTTGGCCTGTCCTCAGTCCACTTGGGGACTAGGGAATTGATGTCTGAAATTGGAGCGCTTGATGCAGCAGGTGTAGGACTGGAGGCTTGATGGCCATAGCTTGGCATTCTTCCATTTTCGCTCTCTCAAGCTCGAGCCCTTCTCCTTAGGGTTAACTCAGTTTCCTTGGTACTAACTCATGCTGTCTCCTTCTTTCTTCTCTTTCCTCTTCATATTGCCTTGTTCTCTTCATACTCCGTTCGGCTTCATACTTCCTCTCTGCTCGAGTCTTCTTCCTTCTCCCGCTTGGCCAGTCAGTCCACTCTGCTCCTTAACCCAGGGTGGTAAGTTCCGAAGCCGGGTGAGACCTGCCGCCCCCAGCCCCAGGAAGGTTTTATAATGCCTCTGCTGCCATGGTTCTGGTGGGGAAGGGCGCTCAACCGGCCGACTGGGCGTACGGGGCAGCGCAGGAAGTGTTCCTTCAAATGACGTGGCACCTTTTCAAAAGGTGGCACTGTAGTTTGGGTGTGTGCTGTACAGGTCACAATTGGTGGCACTCAGTATCCCTAGGCACTGGGTGCAGGCTAGGTCTCCAGAAGAACCTTCTCTCTGTGTTCCCTTTGTTTTTGAGGCAAACTATGGTGCCAATGTGTTCCTAGGGACCCTACTGAGTCCAACTAGGCTATATGGGGAGGAAAGGCACTCTCTACACCCCTGCAGAGTGCAACAATCGAATGAGAGAGAAAGGGAAGGTAAAAGAGAGAGAGAGAGAGAGAGAGAGAGAAAAGTGTTTATTCATGGATGACAGTTGCACCACAGCAATCGTGAATAAAGTGAATTTGGGTTTTTTTTTTTTTCTTAAAGATCCTCGCGTGAGTGGCTGGTCCCAGTACCGGCCCCAGTGCTGGCCCCTTCTTTTTTCAGAGGGTGAAAACTACTGCTTGCTTCGGTCTGGATAGCAGGCCTCACTCGTGACCGACAGTTTATCACTGTATCGTAATTACTCTTAACTTGTCCTCATCTGTTGTGGGACAGAGGTGTTTCTTTTTATTTTGGCTTAATGTATTCGAATTAATTAGCCTAGTGTCGGCCGTTCTTTGTTTGAAGAGGGTCACGTACACTTAGGTTAGGAATGCTTACTTGAATGACGAGAGAGAGAGAGAGAGAGAGAGAGAGAGAGAGAGGGAGAGAGAGAGAGAGAGAGAGAGAGAGAGATTCTTCAATCAGCTAATTTCTTGCTGCTTGAGAACATGTAAACAAGATTTTATACATGCACAATGGCATGGATCTTAATAAATGGATATAGACAGGTCATCTTGACTCTAGGATTACTTTATTATCTTAATTTTCCTGAGCCGACATCACAAAAGTTAATGAAATTTTAAATTCTCTTATATGATTTTTATAGCAGGTTTTGTAGGAACTTGTTATAATTTAACTAAGGCCTCATTTTCCCTGCCTAAATTATCTTTGGTTTTCCTAGCTAAGATATTAGGAGGTGGGTTCACTACGAAAGGAAAAAAAAAAAATATATGACCCCCAAGAGTGGCTCGGGCAGAGTCTGGTCACGACAGCGGATGACAATAACAAGGTCTTAAGATGGCGGAAAAGGTCCCAAGTAGGGCCTAGGATGTCAAAACAACTCGGGCGCGAAGGACACCAAATGGCCGTTTTCACAAAACAGTTCGGAATAATTTCAAAACAATCGCGCGAACACGGGCGGAGGAATCCAAGATGGCGGGTATTTTCTTTTCAAACAAATTAAAAAAACAACGCAACAAATGCAGGTATCCAGGATTTTGCTTTAAATATACCAATCATGCATAGCGCGTTTTATGTTACGGATGGAAACTAAGTTACTAAAACAATCCTTTGTCTTTGTTATCGTATTCACCCGACATTAACAAAAGAACGAAAAGAGAAATGCTAGTCTGCCTGCGTAAATTTACGTTGT